>NW_026057577.1:91822832-91850494 GCF_023721935.1 Panthera uncia
CTTTCTTTCTTTCTTTTCCTTCCTCCCTCCTTCCCTCCTTCCTTCCTCCCTCCCTCCTTCCCTCCTTCCCTCTCTCTCCCTTTCTTTCTTTCTTTGTTTCTTTCCTTCTTTCTTTCTTTCTATTCCTTCCTCCCTCCCTCCTTCCCTCCTTTTTCCTCCCTCCCTCCTTCCCTCTCTCTCCCTTCCTTCCTTCCTCTTTCTTTCTTTCTTTCTTTTTCTTTCTTTCTTTCTTTCTTTTCCCTCCTCCCTCCCTCCCTCCCTCCTTCCCTCCTTCCTTCCTTTTTTAAAGTTTATTCATTTATTTTGAGAGAGAGAGCACAAATGGGAGAGGAGCAGAGAGAAGCAGAGAGAGAATCCCAAGCAGGCTCCACACGGTGAGCACAGAGCCTGACGCAGAGCTCAAACCCACAAACCGTGAGATCCTGACCTGACCCGAAATCAGGAGTCAGAAGTTTAGCCAACTGAGTTTCTCAGGGGCCCCAGAACTTGCATTTCTAATAAGCTCCCACGTGCAGCAGTAGTGATGGGACCACTGTGATACCCACTACCTTTGACCCTCGCTATCCAAAGTATGGTTGGTGGTAGCAGCAGCCTGACCTGGCAGCTTGTTAGAAATGCTCTGTTGTCCAGAGGGTAGGGTTGGTTCTGTCTTGAAACCAGCAGTATGAAGAAGTTTCTCAGACCAGGTGTGAGCAGGGAGGGTCACACTCTGTGCTATGTCCTGGTACCTTCCGGGGGTCAGCTCACATCCCTGTGGCTCTTCTTCCTCCGTATTCCTTCTTTTACCTGGAATGGTTAAGAGCATGCACTCTAGTCAGAGAGTCCTGAGTTCATTTCCCAAGTCTGCCTCTAGGTCTGTGACCTTGGTAAAGCCACCTAACCTCGCTGCTTTTCCATTTCCGCGTCTGTAAAATGTGAATGATAATAAAACATCTGTTGGAAGGTTGTGATACCAGTTACAAGCAGGTGTATGTGTAACAAGCTCTCCGTAAAGGCCAGCTGTCATTACTGTTGTTTCCTTAAGTGTCTGCTGTGTGCCAGGGCCTGTGCTGGGCTCTGGGAACTGGAAGGGAGTGAGATTCTGGTCTCCTTCCTGCTCCTGCAGAGTTCCCAGGCAGTGGGGAGACACTTGAGAGCATCAGGGCTGGAGTGGGGAGTCTATGGCGGGGGGGGGGGGGGCTCGGTTCTTCCACCTGAGCCTGGAGGTGTGGGTTTAGAAGAGGCTTTGGTAGGAAGATAGTTTGAGCTGAGTTGTGAAAGGCGGATAGGTATTTACCAGGTAAACCAGGTTGGGCAGGGCAAGCCAGGAAGAGGGAGCCTAGCAGGCAGGGGCATAGAAGTAAAGAACGGCAGAATATTTTGGGGGGACTTATAATAAAAATAATACACATTGGGGCACCTGGTTGGCACAATCAGTTAAGCATCTGACTTCGGCTCAGGTCATGATCTCATGGTTCGTGAGTTTGAGCCCCATGTCAGGGCTCTCTGCTGTCAGCACAGAGCCTGCTTCAGATCCTGTCCCCCCCCCCCATCTCTCTGCCCCTCTCCCCATGCTCTCTGAAAAATAAAAAATAAACATTAAAAAAAGATAATTCACACTTAACTGGGTTTATGAAGCACCCGCTAGATGCCGGCCATCAGAGGAGGCACTTTCTAGATGAGTCATTTAATCTGCACTCCAGGGGGTACTGGGCAGGAGTGTGGGGAGGGGAGGGACTGTACCCAACATAGATGAGGACACTGAGTTCAGACCGTGAGGGAGGAGAAGTAGCAGGGTTGGGACTCTGGGTCTTTCTGACTTCACAGCTGCCAATGGTTGGGCTCATTCAGGGGTGGAGTGTGGGCGGTCAGGGAGGGGCCAGGTTGGGGAGTGCCTTTGCCTTCAGGCTCAGGGAGTATGTGGTGGGGGGGGGGGGGTGCAGAAGAGAGCCTTTTGTGCTCCGAGGGATTCAAGGGAAACCTTCAGCTCCATCCTTCAAGAACTTCTCACTTGGAGGAGGCAGCACACAGCAAACCTGGGTCAGGACCAGCCAGTCAGAGCAGAGAGGCCCTGGTGGAGGGAGGGAGGGTCCCAGCAGCCTTGGGCTGAGGTGTCCCCATGGGGTTCCCATCTCCCGTTGCCATCTCCCCCTACACACCCCCTAAATCTGGAGGGCACTGAACCGACATGCCGAGCGGACTCCAGAATCTCACTCAGAGCCTAGCAGAGGGCCGGATGGAAGCAGACGGGTGCATCAGGTTTCCAAATGACTTGGCATATGCAGTTGAGAACACCAGGAAGCCAATGAAAAAGGCAAAAAGTGCAGGGAGAGTTGAGTGTGAGTATTTACACGATTTCACGGAGCCCTGGGAGCCGTGATGTGCACGCCTGCCGGGGCCTGTTGTTCTGTTTTGGAAAATTCTCCATCCCCCTTGGGCCTGGAATCTGCAGCCTGGCGGAGCAGCGGAGGAGGCCTGGGAGACATAGTGGCAGCTCGACTGACTCTTGCTGGCTTCTTGAGACTGCCTCGGGCCCTGAGGCCCCCTCTCCCCCATGTCCTTATATAACTCAGGGATGCATAAGACAGTTGCTTAGCAGATCTCTCTCCCAAGCAAGGGCCACACCCAGGCTTCTCAGTGGAGTGGGAATAGAGTGAAAAGCAGCAGGGAGAGCTGAGCAGAGCGTGGGCTCTAGACAGACAGGCACGGTTCAAGTCCTGGCTCTGCCCCCTCGAGCTGGAGAACCGTACGTAACTATCCAAACCTCAGTTCTTCGATCTGTGCAATGGGTGTAACAGTAGATCGCCTCTCAGGGTTAGTTGGGACCAGTCGGGTGAAGTATGCAAAGTACTGTCACAGGGAGGCTCAGGGTTATGTCCTTCTCTGCTGCTAGACACTTTGCCTTCTTCCTTGTTCATACCAGACTTCCCTGAGGCTCATTTGGTCATTGCCAAGTAAGGCATGAGCTCCTGCTCTGAGTGGGGGGAAGCGATTTTGGATGACCCGTGGGAACCCATAGGCGCAGAGAGAGAGAGAGGAAGCATGCCTGCTGCCCAGAGACCATTGGGATATTCGGTGGGGGGTGGACGCTGCGGTCTGAAGAACCGTGTTCTGGCCCCGGATCTGCCATGTCACCTTGGGTGACCTTGGGTGAGTCACCTCACCCTTTTGGGCATCAGTTTCTCAAAGTCAGGAGTGTGGTAACAGTTCCCATCTCACAGGATTCGTATGACAGTGTAGTGAGGCCGTGCACACAGAGCGTGGATCTGCAGGTGGGGCGCCTGGCTGGCTCAGGAGGTTGAGTGTCCGACACTTGATTTCAGCTCAGGTCATGATCTCGCGGGTTCGTGGGTTCGAGCCCCGTGTCGGGCTCCGCGCTGACAGTGTGGAGCCTGCTTGGGGTTCTGTCTCTCTCTCCCTGTCTCTCTTTTCCCCGCCCCCTCGCCCCCCTCTCAAAAATAAACATTTTTTAAAAAGCATCTACACACAGAGGGGCCAGCAAACGTTAGGTTTCCTTCTTGGGCCTAGGGACATTTCAGAGACGCTGCTATGAGAGACAGTGTTCCCTCTTCTCCGGAGAGTCTGTGTTCCTCTCCCCAGTGGTGCATCTCTGAAGATGGGAGGAGAATTTTACTCTTGGAGTCTCTCACATTCTAAGCAGGAGTCCAGACTGGCCTAAAAGTCAAAATGCTCAGCCCAGAACCTGGGTACCAGTCAGTAGTAGTTTCTATAGCATTGTCGTCACTTTACCACGTTACGATTACTGCAGGATTCCTAATTCCCAAAGTCCCCTTGATGCATAGGAGGCCAGGCAAGTGGGCCTGGCAGGAACCCATTACCTGCCCCTCACCCCCACCTTGACCCCCAACCCAGAATTCCTGCTTGCTGCAGCCAGCGGGCTGGTGACCTGGTTCTTTCACTATGACTATCATGTACCGAGCCGGTGTTTGATGTGTAGTAATTCATTCAGTCTTTAAAGACCACTGCTAACATTTTACAGAGGAGATGGAGATACCTGGCGTCTAAAGAGGTTAACTTAACCCCAGATCGTACAGCCAGTAAGAGGCACAACTGGGGTTCAGACCAGTGCATCTGGCTTCAGAGCCCACGTGCTTAACCATTACCTTATTGTAGCAACAAATGATGAGAACCGTTCTCCTGTGATCGAAGGCAGACAGGAGAATGTGCCTCCGTGTTGGGGAAGAGATCAGCTGGGCATCCAGGGCAGTTGAACCCTGGAACACAAACGCTCCTGAGACTGTCTCTGGTCTGCCTTTCTGTGCGCGTTGGTTAGGCTCTGACCAGCCCCCTCCACAAAGCATCTGGCTAGGGCTATAGTTTTCATTTTCCCAGCATCATCTTCTGAAGGTTGATCATCGGAACCTCACCATTTCAGGTCTCCGGTTAATAATCCCAGTGAGGGGTGTGTGGGTGGCTCAGTGAGCTAAGCGTCTGACTTTGGCTCAGTTGTGATCTCAGGGTTCATGAGTTCGAGTCCTGCGTCGGGCTCTGTGCCGACAGCTCAGAGCCTGGAGCCTGCTTTGGACTCTGTGTCTCCCTTTCTCTCTGCCCCTCCCCTGGTCACATTCTGTTTCTTTCTCTCCCAAAAATAAATGTTAAAAAAAAATCCCAGTGAAGGATTCTGATCGGCCTACGTTGGTGTGGGCATAGACCCTCTGGATCAATCGACAAGGTCCAGTAAGGAGGGCTTCTCTGAGAAGGAAGAGGGGTCAGGTAGCAATATGGAAATATTAACCCACCCCATTCCCTCGTCCTCTCCATGGAAGAGTGTGGTTGGGGTGGGTTGGATGGTTTTCCAGAAGGAAAGTAGATTTGCACTGACCAGAAAACCAAATTGTTGTCCACCATAGACTGGCACAGCCTGTTGGAAGCAAGAACAGAGTTCTGAATGTGTAATTGAGGTTGAGGGAGAAAATACCAGAAAAAGACAGGGTTATGTAGGGGAGGAGAGAGAGAGTCAGTGAAGGCAGCGGGGCTGGGAGGCTGAAGGTGGACCGGAATGAATGGGAAAACAAAGGCTTCTATAGTGGTCACGTGTATCTAATAAACAAAAGAAAATAAACATGGAAACAGAAAAATAGAGCAGTTCGGTCAGCCTCACATTTGGCTACCTAATAGGATGCCTGTTTCCTAGATGAGGAAACTGAGGCTCAGAAATATGAAGCAGTTTGTCTCAGATCACAGAATCTTCTCACTTTCCTGCCAGGTGCTGTCTCCATGACACTTCTGGAGAGGCAGACTGTGCTGCTAATTCAGAGAAGTCACTTGGGTGCCGTGGTGGGGCCTCCCTGTTAATGAGCTGGTGCTGTAATCCTGAGGAGGAAGGCCCGTGGGATTCCAGGGCTGGCGGCAAAGCCTTTGTTTTCTCCTGTCCCCGGCTCACTTTCAGCGGGTCCCTCACCCTCTCTAGGTTTCGCTTCCCTGTCGGCACCATGAGGACCCTGGCTGGGGTTTGTCCACGGGACCACTGCTGGCATTTTAGATGAGACCATTTTTACCTTAGGAGGTTCTCCCCCGTGAAATGGCAGGAACACTCGCCTTCATGTGACAGCCAGACCACCCCCACCCACTTTCAAACATCCTGGAACACACAGCACCCCATGGTTGAGGACCACCTAGAAGGTTCTCAGACCTAAATCCCGGGGTAAGCCCTGACCATGCTGGCCTACAGACTCACTGGCCTGGGGTAGAGGGTCCAGGAGGGAAGGCGGTTTGCCTTTAACTGGCCTGACATTATCTGGGAAAAGGCTCCTCTTACCTTGGATTCTTTTGGTCATCTGCAGTTAAGGGGACAGATGAGAGTTTCTGTTACATATCTCCATACAGTCTAAGTTCACGGCTCTGTGTGTGTGTGTGTGTGTGTGTGTGTGTGTGTGTGTGTGTGTAATATATAACTTCTTACATTGTGTGATTTTTTTTTTGTTTATAAAAGTAGTATGTGGGATTTATGTATAGGAAGATAGGTACAATGATACCCATTGCAACAATATTTGTAACAGCAAGAAATGAGAAATGATCCAGCTTATTCCTGTAGAGTTATGGTACTATCCTACAATGAAGTCTTCTTCAGCTACTGAAAATTGTAGGAAATGTGTAATCTCTTGTAAAAATGTATGTACACACCGTGAAGGGACAAAACACAAGCTGCAAGATAGTAGGCTTCATCTGATTTTATTTTTCAAAAGTATTTTTATTTACACATATACTTCTTATTTATGTAAATAAACATGGAGCTGTGTGCAGCAAACACTTAAAGTGTTTATCTCTGCCAGGATTATGGAGACTTTCAAATCTGTAAATGTTTGGATTTTTGATAAGCAGCATTGCTTTGGTCATAAGAAAAACATATTTATAAACGAGTATATAGATTGATACAGTCTGGACAGTTAGAATTCCAGACAGTCTGGAATAAGACCCACAAAGAAGGACGTGAAAGTTATTCCTGATGTTGCCACAATGCACCACCCTAGTCTTCCTTTCAGTGTTTTTTCTGCGCACAGAATGGTAGGACCTGGTAGTGGTAAAGAGCACAGACTTCAGGATGCTTGCGTGGCCCAGTCGGTTAAGCATCCGACTTCAGCTCAGGTCATGATCTTATGGTTCGTGGGTTCGAGCCCCGCATCAGGCTCTGTGCTGCCAGCTCGGAGCCCAGAGCCTGCTTTGGATTCTGTGTCTCCCTCTCCCTGCCCCTTCCCCACTTGCACTCTGTCTCTCTCTCTCAAAAATAAACATTAAAAAAAAAAAAAAGCACAGACTTAGCATATGTCTGTCCTTAGAGCTGGGTAACCATCTGCAAGCTCCTCAGTTTTCTCATCTGTAGAGAAGGGGGATAATAATTTTCCCTGCTCCAAGGGTCCTGGCTATAAATGATCTGCACAGGGATATATATATATGCACATGATATGCAAAATGATTTGCAGAGGAAGATGTAAGTGATGTGCAGAAGTCTGCACAGCTGTGCACCTGGCAAGTTCTCAGTAAATATTAGTGTTTGTTACGACTGTTGGGCGTGTGCAGCGTGTCAGGTTTTTGCTAATCCCTGCAGTCAGTGTGCCCTCCGTCCAGGGTGCGCAGCTCACCCCCGGCGAGTGTGAAGTTCTCTCACCACATCCTGGCTCCCACTGGGTTTTACTCAAAAAGCAAAAACAAGAACCCACAAACCTAAAAGACGTTTGCTACGTGCATTTCAGCTTTTTAGGCCAGAAAAGCGGTGTCCTCTTTATCAGAAACATTTTAAAGAATTAAAGCATCTAAAGTTAAAAAATGTAAGACCCGGGGCACCTGGGTGGCTCAGTTGGTTAAGGGATCCAACTCTTGATTTCATCTCAGGTCATGGTCTCACGAACTGTAACAATGCGGAGCCTGCTTGGGATTCTTTATCTCCCTCGCTTTCTCTGCTCCTCCTCGGCTTGGGAGCACATGCGTTCTCTGTCTCTTTCTCTCAAAATAAATAAATAAACGTTAAAAAAATGTTTAAAAGAAAAATGTAAGACCCCCTTGTGTGCTCTCCCCAAATCCTGCTTCTGGGGAGGTGGTTACCATTAGGTTTGATGTATAACCTCACAGACCCTGTTCTGTGTTTGTGGGTGTATGTGTGCACACAGTACGTGTATGTCTTTTAAAATACAACTGGAATTCTGTACATTCTATCATATGCATCAATCACCATCATGTTCAGGGCAACATGTTATGGATGAAGTCCCAAGTTAGTACATACAAATGCAATCTCCTTTTTTTTTTTTTTTTGATATATGTATTTTTTTAAGTGGGGGAGAGGGGCGAGGTGGGGAAGAGACACTATCAAGCAGGCTCTACACTCAGCGTGGAGCCCCATGTGGGGCTCGATCTCATGACCCTGGGTTGGTGACCTGAGCCGAAACTACAAGTTGGACGCTTGACTGAACCACCCAGGTGCCCCTGCAACCTCTAGTTCACGGCTGGGCTGCACCACAGTTTTTCTAACTCCTTTGCCAGCTAAGCTTTGGCAACAACTGGGTGCTTTCCAACTTCTTACTCTTTCCAATAATGCTTCTGTAAGCTTCCATATATATTATAAACATGATTTGGGGGAATCTATTTCTAAAAAGAGAATCGCTGTGTCAAATATATTTCTTAATTTTTTTTTTTAAAGACACATTTATTCAGCGTCATGATCAGACTATTACATTTAGCAATCAATAGCATGGGTGCAAAAAAGGAAAATCTACATTAAAACCCTTTGTTGGAATGCTTTACACTTTCCACAGAACAGAAACTAAAATAACCTGTTATACAATTAGTCACAAATACAGTCCTCGAGTTTTTTGCCCATACACATGAGTATTGTCTAAAACATGTCTTCTTTGTAGCAGCTAGGCCCTGCCACATTCTTTCTTTTTTTTAAACAATCTCTTTGGAGAAGCAACAAATATATTTCTTAAAACCCAGTTTTAGTTATTTATTTGTTTGTTCGTTTGTTTTAGAGATTGAGAGAGCGAGCGAGCAGGGGAATGGGGCAGAGGAAGAGAGAGAGAACCTTAAGCAGGCTCCACCCTTAGCACGGAGCCTGATGCGGGGCTCGATGCCGCGACCCTGAGATCATGACCTGAGCCGAAATCAAGAGTTGGACACTTAACTGACTGAGCCACCCAGGTGCCCCAAACCAGTTATTTTTTCCCAAACATAAGAGGCGGTCTAGCAAAGTCCGTCCGTTCATTGATTCAGCTGTGCTTCCTGTGCCAGCTGTGCCCGCAGTGCAGCTCTGGATACAGCAGAAATGACCTCTTTCCTTATGGAGATGATAACTTATGAAACAGGCCCCACCTTCCTACCTGCTGCCCTTGCTTCTGATCCTTGTGAAACGGGAGGACAGAGGAGTGTTTTCATTAGAGGAGACTGCATGGGGAAAAGCCCCTTTGAGCTGTTGGAGGCAGCCCCCCACCTGGCAGGGGACACCTCCTGTAAACACCATTCAGGCAGCCTGAAGTCCCAGGGCTGCCGGGAGGGGCCGCCCCACCCTCCTGGGTGGGCCCCGTCTTGGGGGGCAGACGTGGGGCAGAAGGGGAAGTAGCCGCCATCCAAGAGGCTGGCTGGCTCATGCCTAAGGGAGGGCCTTGGAGACCAGCTGTGTGTCCTTGCGAAACTGTGGTGGTTTCTGCTTTTCCTCTTTCTTCTCAGGCGGGGAATGGAGACCCTGGTCGGGGAGTGGCTCCTGCCTCCCTCCAGGGAGCCTCATGCTGGGTCTGAGAGGCAGTCACTGTTGTTCCCAAAAGATTTCCTAGGAAATCTGTGCTGGCCATTGTTGGTGTTTGCAGGGGCCCCGTAGGGAGGAGGTCAGGCAGGCCCCCCCCCCCCCCCCCCCCCTTCTTACCCAGGAGCCCAGAGAGGTGGCGACTTGTCCTGGCCTCCCAGGTAGTCCTCAGCAGAGCCAGGTTCTCCTGTGGGTTTCCTGGTTTTGAACCTCACTCTGCCACAGCCGTTGGTCCCTCCGGGCCTGTCATCAGCAGACGGAGCACCTGCCATCTACTTAGCCTTGACCGGGCTCAGAGACCAGCTTTCCTGACCATTCCCAGGACCCTCAGCCAGGCTCCAGCCTAAGATTCTTGAGTCTGCTGGCTCACGTGCCCCATGGACAGGGCATTTACACAGCGCTGGGCTTGGAGCTGAGTGCCTCGTGTGTGTCATTGAATCCTCGTGGCAACCCTACAGAGTAGTTCTACGGAATCACCACCCCTGTATCACAGACAGGGAAACTGAGGGTCAGAGGTGTACTAACTGTCCTGACCCCTGCCTGTCTCCTGCCTTATCTGCTGCCACCTCCTCTCCCTCTAGCCACTCTGCCTTGCCCCTTCCAGGCCCTTCAGCCCATTTGTCATCCCTGTCTGTAAATCTCTTCCCCCAGATCTTGACCTCCTGTCTAAAAGTACCGCCCGTCCGCCTCTCACATGCCATGGGGCTTGTGGAGGGCCTGTTTTTACTGCTAGAGTAACAAGCCACACTAGGGTGGAGATTTTGGTCCACTCCTGCACCTAGAACATAACAGATGTTCAATTAATATGTGTTGAATGAATGGATGCCTGGCACATAATAGATGTTCAGTTAATATTCACTCCTTCCTTCCCTGTTTGTGCTCTCTCCCGCTCACTGTCTCTCTCTCCCTCTCCCTCTCTCTCCCTCTCACTTCTCTGACCGTAGACTGCCTATCCCATCTTTCTACCCTTTACACAGTTAGGAATATGTACTTACTGGTGTTTGTCCGGTTGTCCTCTCCTTCCACCACTAAACTTTGAGCTGCCGAGGGCAAGGACTTAGTTTGCTCCTGGCTGATGTCTGCCTCCAGATGGCACCCTGATGAATAGGTGAATGAACCAAGAAAAAGAAGAGCCCAGGGGCACCTGGGTGGCTCAGTCGGTTAAGCGTCTGACTTCAGCTCAGGTCATGATCTCGCAGTTCGTGAGTTCGAGCCCTGTGTTGGGCTCTGTGCTGACAGCCCAGAGCCTGGAACTTGCTTCCGATTCTGTGTCTGCCTCTCTCTCTGCCCCTCCCCTGCTCATGCTCTGTCTCTCTCTCTCAACAATAAATAAATGTTAAAAAAAAAAAAAAAAAAAGAGCTGAGACTGGAACCAGCTCTCTGGTATTCAGGCCTATGCTCTTAGCATTATGCTCCCTCCTGGTTTGAAATTGTGGGTCTGATTTCAAGCTCTCCAGGACAGCAGTTGTTATGTGACTGTGGTTCGGGCCAGCTCATTTCAAGACCTAGACAGGCTTCTGGGGCGGCTGGCAGTTGTAACAGCTTTGCAACTTGTCTTGCTTTGAATTAAGCAGCAGCAGTCTGCTCAAGGTGTTGCTTTCCTCTTGAATTTATTTTTTAATCAAGATGAAACTTACCTGTTTTTTCTGTCATACAGAAGTTTATGTTAACTTACTAGTTGGAATGCTTTAAAAAAAGGTTTTTTTTAAGATTTTATTTTATTAAAAAAATTTTGTTTAATTTTTATTTTTGAGAGAGAGGGAGAGAGAGAGAGCGTGCACACGTGCAGAGTGCAAGCGGGGAGGGGCAGAGAGAGAGAGAGAGACATAGAATCCGAAGCAGGCTCCAGGTTCTGAACTGTCAGCACAGAGCCTGACGTGGGGCTCAAACCCACCAACCGTGAGATCATGACCTGTGCCGAAGTTGGATGCTTAAACCGACTGAGCCACCCAGGTGCCCCCGAAAAGATTTTATTTTTATGTAGTCCCTGTACCCCACATGGGGCTTGAACTCCCAACCCCGAGATCAAGAGTCACATGCTCCAACTGAGCATTTGGCATTGGACTCTTCTCTTAGTATTGGGCTTGTGAAGGAAGACTGGCTGGTGCTGTTGGATGGCTTAAAGATACATTTAATTTTTGTTAGTCTGAAAGTCTTGTATGTTCATCATGGGAAACCTGAAGAATTCAGAAAAGTAGAAGAAACCTAGCCTGGTCTCATGATCCACACACAACCATTTTAGCCAGTTGGCGTATTTCCTCCAAGTCAGTTCATGTATATTTTGCCCTCTTTTTGTGGGGGAAGGGAGCATCATGCTGACCACACACTGTTCACCTGTGCGTCCTCCCCTTTCCTGCTGCACCTTCCAAGTCTATAAATACAATATCTTAATATGGTGTTAAATATTGACATATTTAAATACATGTTAAGTAATATCAAATGTTAAATACATACTAACCATTTAATATTGATATGTATTCGTACGTGTAATTCAGTGTTAAAATATTGAATAAAAATACTTCAAAACTAATTTTAATGCCTATAAAATACTCCGTCATAGGCCAGTACATCACACTTTACTTTTCTTTTTTTCTTTTTTGAGAGAGAGAGAGAGAGAGCAGAGGAGGGACAGAGGCAGAGGGAGAGAGAGTCTTAAGCAGGGTCCACAGCGCTGTCGGCACAGAGCTTGATGCAGGGCTCTGTTTCATGAACGTGAAATCATGACCTGAGCTGAAATCAAGAGTCGATGCTTAACTGACTGAGCCACCCAGATGCCCCATCACACTTTCCTTAATCTGCTCAGTTGTTTACCCTTTTACCTTATCTTTCTTACCTCTCTCTCAATTTCTTAGTTTCTCTCTCAATTTCTTAGTTTGTGTGTGTGTGTGTGTGTGTGTGTGTGTGTGTGTGTGTGTGTGTTTGATATGCCATCATAAGCCCTTTTGGGAGAAGACAATATAGTATATGAGAAGTTTTATTTTCTTTATTTCTTACATAAGAAGTTTTAAAGTCACTCCCTCAGCTTTGTGCAGAGACAGTATCATAGCCAGTGAGCTTTATCCAAGGCACAATTATTTCTGGCTAAAATCACTCTCTGAAAGCTAAATAATTATGGTTCTTTTTAATTTGTCACTATTACAATAGCACTTGGATGAACATCGTTCTGCATAATTTTTTTATATTTGAGATTTCATTAGGGTAAATATCTAGGTTTGGGATTACTGCATCAGAAGAGTGTATAGATATTTTAGAGGTTCTTGCAATTTATTGCCCCACTACTTTGCTGAAAGGCTCTTCAATTTATACCGTTATTAGCAAGAAGGAAATTGCATGTCTCAATATATCCTTCCAGCAGTAGATATATTTTTAATGATCAAAAATTTGCTAGATGGGAAATGGCATCTGTTAATTGACTTGGAACGTCTGTCTCTTGAGTTCACACCCCAGCACTGTGGGTGGAGGAATGTCCATCAAATACTGTATCTGATTTTTGTCTTGCAGCTGACTTTGGTGTGTCTGCCAAGAATCTGAAAACTCTGCAGAAACGAGATTCCTTCATAGGAACGCCTTACTGGTGAGTTGTGCAGTTTCTGGAAAGGGAATGGTAGACTGAAGGCTCAACCTCAGACTCCCCAAGGTGACCTCTGGCCGCGTCAAGGGCTCCTGAGTCAGCCTGCTGGGTCTGAGCCTGGTCTCCACCACTCACGAGTGTTGTGACCTTGGCCAAGTTGCTTAGCTTCCTTGTCCCTCCGTTTCCTCCTCTATGAAATCAGGGATAGAACAGCACCTACTTCACAGGTTGCTGAGAGGATGAAATGCGATGATGTGTATAGAAAATACTCCATTAGGGATACCTCAACGGGAACCCCTAGAAAATGGTTTAATTCTTTTTTTTTTTTTAAGTTTATTTATTTTGAGAGAGAGAAAGCGCATGTGCGAGTGGGGGAGTGGCAGAGAGAGAGGAGAGAGAGAATTCCAAGCAGGCTCCGTGTGCTGTCAGCACAAAGCTTGATGTGGGGCTCGAACCCATGAACTGTGAGATCATGACCTGAGTTGAAATCAAGAGTGGGGTGCTTAACTGACTGAGCCACCCAGATGCCCTGAAAATGGTTTAATTCTTAATTAATTCAACAAGTACAGGTTGAATGTGAGGCCCTGGGCTGGGACTGTGAGGATGAACAAGTTCAATTCCTACCCTCCCATGAAGTTTCTCTGGACTTCTCTAGGCCATTGTGTTTCCTTCTTTCCCCAAACTATTACTTAAAAAAAAAAAAAAAAAAAAAAAAAAAAGGCAACAAAATAAAAAAAACCAAACGAAACAAAAAACCTCTCTCAGTTTCACACCTAACTGCTTTCTGTTTTTCATGTGCATTACTTCTCATTGTGGAGTTAGGCTCCTTTCTTGCTTGCTTATTACTCACCCTTTCTTTCTTTCTCTCTGCCCTTTCATTCCTCTTTCTCCTGTTCTCTCCCATCCGTTCTGTCTGTGCTGGTGTATTCTCTCCACACCCCCCACCTTGTGCCCCCAGTTTTTTCTGGGCACCTTCCCCTCTGCCTCTACCCACCCCTTCCCCAGGACTCTGTGTTCTGGATTGTTGCTGCCATCTTGTGGTAGGCTTCGGGAACTGCAGCGGGACATGGCGTTGGAGCTCCTTGAAGGCATCTTACTGAGTGAAGACCATCGTAAGGAAGACAGTGGGATGGACAGCAATGCAAATCGTGATTCAGGAGTGCTGCCAGCTCTCTGACACTAGCTTGTGGTGGTCCTGACCCCCGAGTCTCTGAGAAGGGCCTATGAAGGCCAGGTTCTTAGCCCTGTGTTATCCCTTGGTTGGTTCAGGATGGCCCCCGAGGTGGTGATGTGTGAGACCATGAAGGACACCCCGTATGACTACAAAGCTGACATCTGGTCCCTGGGCATCACTCTGATTGAGATGGCCCAGATCGAGCCCCCGCACCATGAGCTCAACCCCATGCGGGTCCTGCTCAAGATTGCCAAGTCGGATCCCCCCACTCTGCTCACGCCTTCTAAGTGGTAAGGAGCAAGGCCTGTCTGCCTGAGGGTGTTTGCTGCATGGCCAGCAGGCCTGGGTCACAGGGCAGGTAGGATTGGGTGGGTGGAGTGCCCAGAGTGGGGGAGCAGTCGGGGCCTGGAGGTCTCTGGGCCTTTCTGAGCTACCCGGGCCCTCCATGTGCTCTGGACATGGGTTGTCCATCAAAGCAGACTGGGTGATCCCATAAGCCGGATCCCGCTGTGGGAGTCAGTGCCTAAATGAGCCCCAGCAGCCACATGGCACGACCCTGGGCTGGGAACTGAGGCTCGGGCATAAGTCCCTGTACTTGTGTGTATTACCGTGTGGCCTTGGGCAAGTCCCTGCTCTCTGATTTCTACATCCCATCGGTACGGTGATGTTCACAGTGAAAAGGTCATCATGAAAACCCCGTAGCCTTCACTGCTTTAGCTCATGAAGGCGCCTTTGTCTTTGAGGGCTGTGTTTGGGAAGCACACAACTCCCAGGAGAGTAGAGTGTGCGACGGGGAGAATTTTCTCACTTTCTGCCCTCCTTGGAGCTGACTGCTGCCACCGGTGGGCGCCCCCCACCCCCGCTCCCCCAGGTCTGTGGAGTTCCGAGACTTCCTGAAGGTGGCGCTAGATAAGAACCCAGAGACCCGGCCCAATGCTGCGCAGCTTCTGGAGGTAAGCGGTGCCCCTCTCCCGGGGGTGGCGGCCTGCCCCCTCTGCCCTGCCCTTGCTTTGGAGGCAGGAGATGGCCTGGAAGCTGGGTGTGTTTCTCCTCAGCTGGGGTGACCACAGGAGCAACCATTTATTCATCAGCTGATTCTCGCTGGGCACCTCCTGAGTGCCTGCTCTTGTCCTGGGAGGGCTGTCGTGTGGAGGCTCCCCCAGAACCTGTCCTCAAACAGCTTATGTTCTACTGGGGGAGACAGGCCGCAGACAGTGGGTAGGTGCACATGAAGGGGGGGAGAAAAATAAAGCAGCTCAGGAAGAGGGGGGCCTGGGAGGGTTTGCTCCCAGGATAAAAGGAGGGCATGGAGGGGCTCTGTGTGAACAGACACCCAGAGTGGGGGAGGGGACTAGGTAAGTGGTCCTGGGGAGTGGAGGCAAAGGCCTGGCCTGTGAGCATGGCTGGGAAGGGCTAGGAGGCCAAGGTACCGAGCCAGGGGTGAGGGCAGAGATCAGAGAGGCGTGCGGTCTGTCCACCTGAAGTTTGGATGGTTTGCCGAGAGGGTACCCGTACCGCCACGGCGCGCTCACTACTCTGATGCTTTGCAGGACACAGACCCCAGAAGGAAGGCAGGTGCTCAGCGTGAACCATACCGTCTGTGCAAACAGTTTAGGCAGAGCGAGCCACTCCTGTCCCTTCACGGTGGACCCCTCCCCAAACCCAAGTTTCCAGCGGCTTGCTAAGGGCCGGTGGCAGAAGCAGGCCCTTCAAAGGGGGGCAGGCAGGCTGCCGCGCTCGCTCTTTTCTGCACGAAGGGCCGTGTCGCACAGGGTCGCACGGGGTCCAGGACTTGAGCTTTACCCTGTGTGCAGTGGGGCGCCCCTGAGGATTTGGACTGGGGAGACGGCGTCTGACTTATACTTACAAGGGCCCCTCTGGCTGCCATGTGAGGAGCCTCCGGCCTTAGCATGGGGAAGGTGACGGTGGTTTCCTAGAAGCTTTTCGAAATATTGGGGGCAGCTGGGAGCTGCTCTTTGCCTGGGCTAGTGCCTTGTGTTTTGACAGTGGCACATGTCACCTGCCCAGCCATCCTCAGGTGGGCCAGTTGCTGTCCCCATGCCATCAACGCTGATGGGGGATGGAGAGACAGTGGCCTGGGTGCTGGGGAGGGGCCGCTCCTCCACACCCTGCCCCCTCTGGTTCTTCCGCGTGTGTGACCCAGCCTCTGATGTGTGCTGGGGGGGAGGGACCAAGAGGCCGCACCAAGCACCGAGCCTTTGTTCACGATCGGCCACTCTCCCTGCGTACCTGCTGTGTGCCGGACGCTGGGCCCCCGGTCGACATGCTGGGCTACAGTGCATCCCTCTGGGGTGTGCAGCACAGCGATTAAGTGTGTGGACTGTGGTTGTAAGGTCCTGGGTTCAAATCCCAGCTCTGCCACTTACTGGCGGTAAGACCCTAGGAAATTGGCTTCACTTATCTGTGACCCTGTTCTTGCTCTGAAATGGGATAAGAGCAGTGTCCCCCTTAACAAGGTAGCTGTGAGGGTTAAGTATGAAGATACGGTCAAGTGCTTAGCTAAGGGCCAGCTCGCTGAGTGATGCATTGAATTCCAATGCCTGGAGTATCCTGAGGCCTCATTTTCTGGGTATTGTGTGCTGGTTGGTGGGGAAGCCAGAGGTGGGGGGGGGTGGCGGGGGTGGCGGGGGCGTCGCCCTTGGGGACGATTGTTTCCTGTAAGCAGAGCCTCCTGGCCTGATAACATCCGGCCTCTAGGACAGTCAGGACATTCCACGGAGAAGAGACCAGCTGTCCTTCGTTCCCACATGGCAGCCCTAAAGCCTCAGCCTGAGCCAGGAATTTTTACTCCGTAGTTGGAAAAAATGTCCTGCCAGGGGATCTTCAGCGTGAGACAGAAAGGGTTGCAGAAGAAAGGAGAGATCCCTTGAGATCAATAAAACCTGGCTTAGGCCACCGTCAGCCTTTTCCGCGTACCGCTTTATCTCTGGGTGTGGGAGGGTAGACCGTGACTTGCTGAGGTCACCCGGCTTTGAGTGACAGGTAGACCTCAGGTCTTGGCTTCCCAGTGCCCCCCCTGCAGAGCCGCTCATGCCCCTTGTATCTGCCTGCTTCTGGGAGGTTCCTCCCGGCCCCTCAGCCTCCCCACCCCGACCCCCTGTTCTGCCTTGAGCTCACGTTGGTTTCCGATTCACTTGCTCGCTTGCACAGAGATTCTTGGGGACCGTGTCCCGTGGTGATTAGTAACCCAGGCTCTGACCACCCGGCACGTGAGTGGCGCTCGTTCTGTGCCTCAGTTTCCTCGTCTGTGAGATGTGGATAGCGCTTACTTAACAGAATCGTGTGAGTGAATGAGATTCTTTACGTACTGTTTTTAGCATCGTGGCTGGCACGTCAGGTGCTCAGTGTATACTCGTTGAGTTTGTTGTCGCTCTCATCAGCAGCATCAGTGACGTTTACGTTGTCGGACGCGGTGGTGGACTCCGGCCTCAGTGCTCGCCCCTGGGGACCCGGCCGCAGTGGCCACAGCCGATGCTCATCCTCACCCCTGCCAGCGCTTGGCTTCCGGGTCCCCACACCTTCTCGCCCGTCACTCCTCCTCCATGCCCTTCACCGGCTCCTCTTCCCTGTGACTGCTCACCGTGGAAGCGCATCAGGGCCTCGTCCCCCGCCTCCACTCACCTCGAGGGTCCCACCCCAGTTACAGCGACGGCCATGTTTTCCCCTGTAGCCCACGCAGCCCCACCTGCCCCACGTCTGCGCCCAGCCGTTTACGCTCCACCGCCACGCAGATGTCCACACCCGCGTGCCCTCTGCTTCCACCAGTGGCCGTCCTGTCTCAGTCCGTGGCAACCCGTCCCCTCAGCCATCAGGCCCCAGACCGTGCAAGCATCCTTCATACCTTTCTTTCTTGCATGCTCCATGTCCGTTCAGTCAGGAAGTCTGTGGTCCCTGCCTTCAAAACATGTCCAGAATCCGATCACTTCTCACGTCTTCCATTGCAGCCACGGGTCTGAGCTGCCATCAGTGTCTCTCGCTTGGATGATTGCTTCCTCACTGGTCTCTCTGCCCTCCTTCAGTCTGTTCTCAGCGCAGCAGCCAGAGGGAAACCTCCTGTCCCTCCCTCGTTGGCTCCCCCTCTCGCTCAGGCTATCGCCCAGAGTCTCGGTGTCCTGCAGGGACCTGCATGATCTACCCACCCCATCTTGACCCCTTAGACCTTCTGCCTTCTTCTGGCCCCCTCACTCACTGCCACCCACTCTGGCCTTCTTGCTGTATTTCAGACACTCCAGGCATACAACTACCTCAGGGCCTTTGCACAGCTCTTCACACTGCCTGTGATGTGTTTTCCTGACACTTCCAGGGATGACTCTCCTTTTTAAGGTATTGTCTCAGATGCTGGCTTCTCAGTGAGGCTTCCACCAACTATCCTATTTCAGACTGCAAACCTGCCACCCCACCCCCCACATATTCCTAATTCTCCTTTCCCTGCCCTACTTTTGATTTTTTTCCATGGCTTACTTGTTTATTAAGTGTATTGTTAATCTCCCTGACCAGCATGTCAGCTCTCTGAGGTCAGCAGTCTCTTTTGTTCACTGGTCTGTCCCAAGCATCCAGGACAGTGTCTGATATATGGAGGGCCCTCAGCAAGTATTCATTAAGTATAGTTACTTATTTTTACTTAACAAACTGCTGTGTAACCCTTTGTCCATGCCAGGTACTATTCTAAATGTTTAGCAAATGTTAACCAATTTAATCCTTGTGACAACCCTATGAAGTAGGAACTGTTCAGATTTCCATCAAACAGATGATAAAACTGAAGCACAGAGAGGTTAGGTAGCCGGCACAAGGTCACACAGCTTATAAAAGACAGAGCTGGGATATTGATCCTGGTTGTCTCCTTCCAAAGCCTGTTCTCTTGACCACTCTGGTAAGCCTCCTCTCCGAATGAACAAAGGAGAGAAGGAAGGAACGAAGAGAACAAGAACGAGAGAAAAGGTTAGCCGGGGGTGAATTGAACAGATGCTGACAACTGAAACCTGGAAAGGGGTATCTGGTGTTGTCAAAAGCCAGCCTCAGTGTGTAGGACCCCTGGCAGGTGGTTTCTCAGTACACAGAGGAAAGCTAGGCTCCTGCTCTTGGAAAGAATGTCTGTGTAGGTGGCGGGAGGGCTCCTGGCCAGGGAGAAGGTGCCGGTTGGTCAGCTGTGTGGCATCGTGGGGCACCCTGCAGAAATGGCACTGAACAGCTGTGCCTCTTCCCCAAGGAGCAGACGGCCGAGCTCCCCTCCGATGTGGGCCTCCTGCAGGGGTGCCTGAGCACCTTTCCGGTGACCCGTGTACCCGGACTGGCCTGTCCCCATGCTGGCACACACCGTGCTTCCCGCCTGGGAAGGCCCCAGCCCTCCTTGCAGGGCTTCTGTCTCTCTGCTGGGCCTCGACAGTTTGGGTTTGGGTGTTGTCCTTTTTAGACACATCCCTGGAGGTAGCCGAGCTGAGGCAGTGCAGGAGGTTGTCTCTGCTTCTTCTCTGCCAGGGCTGTTTACACAGCAGTGTTCTGGGCCTCATCAGCCACTGGAGGGTCTGCCCTGTCAGCCCCACTTGCCTGGGGATTCCGGGGTTGGCATCCAGGGCAACTGCCCAGCTCACCCGCACCTCTGTCAGAGGGCTTTCTTCCCCATGGCTTCCGCCTCTGCTTCCTAAGGACCCTGGGGTGCTCGTGGGAGGCAGTGGGGCAGATTGTCCTGCCTCAAGAAAGACTCCTGGCCATGCTGAAAAGCCACTGATTTGATCAGTATGTAATGTGCCCTGATGAAAACCTGGTATTTCCAGAAGCCTGTGCCTGCATTCTTTGCCTCTGCCACATCTGCTTCAGCAACTGCAGGGAAGTGTCCTGTGGCTTCCTGCTCAAATTCATGCGTGGGGTTGTGCAGTGTGAGGCTCGGGAACCTTTGGGAACTGATTCTCACCCTCCGTCCCGAAAGCTGTGCCCTGTGGGGATGCAGGAGGGAATAGGGTTGGCTGGGGGTGCAAACTGAGCCATGAAGGCTTCTCCAGCTATGCTGCTGCTGGTGGTGACGGTGGTCGTGGTGGTGACAGTGGCAGCGATGGTGGCGGCAAATGGTGTTGGAGGCGATAACAACGATGTGGATGATAGCTGCCATACTTGGAGCACTTCCTGTAATGCTTCGCACAACCATACTGTTGTTCCCAGTGTACAGATGAGCACGCTGAGGCTTAGAGAGGTTAAGTGACTTGCCCAAGGTGGTGGTGGAAGCAGGATTTCATCCCAGGCACCCTGGCTGCAGACTGTAAAGCCAGTACTCTAACCACTACACTCTCCTGCCTCGCATGATTAGTAAGCCCTTTTGGAACCACACTCAAGACCTTTTGGAACCACACAGCAGCCAGACTGCTCCCTTTAAGGGGTGAGTGTTAATACCACTGCTCTGCTGTGCCCTCCAGCAGCTTCCGAGAAGAAAGTCTCAGTTTCTCACTACGGCTGGGGGGACCCTGCATGCACCACCCTTCCCTTCCTCCTCTGGCCCCTCCTCTCTCCTCTCCCCAAAGCCCTGCCTCCTCAGACTTCTAGCCAGCCGTGCCTCCAGCACACAAGCTCAGTCCTGCCCCAGGGCCCTCGCGCTCTGCTGCTCCCCCTGCCTGGAATTCTCCGTGCCCAGATCTTTCCCTGGCCAGCCCCTTCACCTCCCTCAGGTCTCAGCTCAAATATCACCTCCTCTTGGAGGCCCCGCTGACCGCTGACCGCAGACTAAGTAGCCTCCACTGCCCAGCCCAGGCCCATGCAGTTCCAGCCTCTTGCTGTCCCATTACCTGATCTGACGTGATCCTGTTTGTGGGTTGGCCATGCGTCTGTTGTCTCTCCCCCTCAGCTGCAAGCCCGTAGGGGCAAGGACCTTGCCTATCCTGTTGTTGAGCCTTATCTCAGATCTCAGCACGTGGCACAGCATGTGGCTGTGGCAGGAATCAGATAGTCAATGGGAGCATGGGAGAGAAAGGAAAGAGATGAAATACTTAAAATCTTTACTAGTTTGGACTAGAGAAAGCCCAGCTGGTGTAGGGCTCTTTAAAAGGAGTGAGGTTTGGTGCTTTTCACATGTGCAGAGTTAGGTGACCAAGTGGAATGGGGTGGTGCCTCATGAGCCTCCACAAATGAACGGTTGTAAACGAACAAGCAGATAAAAATGATTTGTAATGGACCTATCAGTTGTGAATGTGTTTACAGGGCGCTAGAAAATTTATTCTTCATCATTTACATACTTTCCTGCAATCTCTTTGACGCTGTTCCTCCGCTGATAAATTTTCTGACCGTAAAGGTGGCAGATGTCATCAGAGCCTTCCTCTACATTTCAAATGAGCAAACTCCAATTTAATGACTGCCCCTGCTCCCCATACACACTCCTGGTGCTGGGGGTTGGGCGCCCAAGGACAGATTTCTACCAGGGAGATGCTTGTGCTGATGTAACATCTGCTGAGGCCTTGAAAACTTTGGTGTTTTGCAAGGTGTGTGAAAGAACCTTCTTTCTTTCCCCTTCCTTCCTTCCTTCCTTCCTTCCTTCCTTCCTTCCCTCCCTCTCCCTTCCTTCCTCTCTTTCTCTTTCTCTCTCCCTTCCTCTCTTTCTCTCTCACCCTCTCTATTCCTTCCTTCCTTCCTTCCTTCCTTCCTTCCTTCCTTCCTTCCTTCGAGTGAGCCAGAGAGAGGGGGCAGAAAGAGACAGGGGGAGAGAGAGAGAGAATCCCAAGCAGGCTCTGCACTGACACAGGGCCTGAATTTGCAAACCATAAGATCATCACCTGAGCCAAAACCAAGAGTCAGATGCTTAACTGACTGATCCACCCAGGGGCCCAGAGCCTTCCTTTTTTAAAGATGCAATGTTTCTGTAAATGCCTAGGAATAGAACATATACAGCTTTGCCTTAAGAATTTGCAAACACGTGCTCGCTCCGGCAGCACATGTACTAAAACTGGAGCGGTACAGAGATCACCACGGCCCCTGCGCAAGAATGACGCAGAGATCAGCACGGCTCCGTGCAAGGACGACATGCAAATTCGTGAAGCTTCCGTATTTAAAAAAAAAAATAATAAACTGCTGTCGATCTCAAAAAAAAAAAAAAAGAAAGAAAAGAAAAGAAAAAAGAATTTGCAAACACATGGGGCGCCTGTTTGGGCTAAAACACTTCCTTGTACATTATTTCGTTTAACCCTTACGACCTCCCTGTAGGTTTGGCATTATTATCTCCACTTTGGAGATGAGCCTGCAACTCAGGGAGGGAAAGTGACTTGCCCAGTGTCACATAGCCGGTGAGTGGCAGAGCCACTCTCTTCCACCCACCCTCTTCCACCACCCACAGGACTTTGTGAGCTGCCCCTGGCCCACCTGTACCAAGTGTATGTTCACATTTCTCTCAGAGATGCCGTTGGCCTTCTCTGCCTGGGAGATCATCTCCCCTCCGCCTCTGCCTCCTCCTCCTGTACCCTCCAGCCCAAAGTAGTTCTAATCCAGGTGTGTCTTACCCCCTCAGCATCCCTTCGTCAGCAGTGTCACCAGTAACAAGGCTCTGCGGGAGCTGGTGGCCGAGGCCAAGGCCGAAGTGATGGAGGAGATCGAAGATGGCCGCGAGGAGGGGGAAGAGGAGGACTCCATTGATGCCGCGTCTGTAAGGCCTGGAAGAACGGGCGCTGGGGAAGGATGGGATCCCAGCAGGCCTTGGCTGGTATAAGAGGGAACGTGCTGGGGTGCAGGAAGGATTCCTGTTCTCCCACAGCTTAGAGGCTACAGGCTCCCGTATCGCCGGTTACGTGAGTCAGCTCACGGGCTGGGGTGAGGCAGCAGAGTGTATTGGCCAGATTCTGTAAGTTTTCAGGAAAGAGCAGTAATCTGGATTTTCACTTGGGAGCTTCCAGTTTTCAAAAGTTGGTAGCTGAGTCATTACTTCCCAGCCTTTTTCCTGTTGTGGCTCACATACAAAATGAAAATGTTTTAGCACACCGTGGGGTAAATGCAGATAAAGGCTGCACGTGACCGGAGGCAACAAGCCGAGGGGCTCCGGGTACCCCAGACAGACCCTGTTTGGCTTCTCACGTGCCCAGGGGACCCATGTCTTGGCACATTTGCAACCCATCTGCAGCTTCAGCACTTGGCTGAATTTAAGTTTAAATTAAAGCTAATTTAAAATTTTAAAAACATCTGAGCCAAGCAAAACATGTCCGTGGGCTGGATTCTGTCCTGAGCTGCCGCTTACATCCCTGGTTTAAGCTGTTTGGGAAGGGCCTCTTCCAAGAGGGAAACTTGAGGTGCAGGTGGTGTTGTGGACCGAGTGAGGCAGGGGCTGGCCTTGTCTAGAGGGAATGGGCAGTACGGTGCTGTCTGGAGGTTAACGGGATCCTGGGAGGAGCCAGAGGCTGGTGTGAATCCTTACTAGGGTGAAGAAGGGAAGACCGAGGAGGACGAGCAGAACCAGCACAGTAGCCACAGCCTTTTACTGAGCCCTTGCTGCGTGCTGGGCACTCTGCAACTCTGATAGGAGGACCAGGGCTCCATTTAATAGATAGGAAGACTGAGGTCCGAGCAATGAAGTGGCTGGTTGAGCTGATAGGAGGCACAGCCAGGTGTAGGAGAACCATGGTGGGAGAGGGAGGTGGTGGGTCTGGGGCCTGGCTCCAGGAGGTGGCAGCAGGCAGCGAGGTTGGGGAGGGAAGCAGCAAGCGGGTTCTCTGCAGGTAGGAGGCTGCTCCTTGTCATGAGGGCGGTGGGGCTAATGAGGGTTTCAGGCAAGGACATTGGTGTGGGGATGATAGGATCAGATCTGAATTTCTGAACCATCACCCTAGGGGTGTTGAATAGGAGGTGGATTAGAGTTGCTTCTGGAAGCTTCCATATCCAAGGTTAAAAACCAGCAGCCACTGGGACCCAAGGGAGTGCTAATGGCGTGATTCCATTAATATCTAAAACCCAGCAAACTCGCTTGTAACACTTAGAGATCAATGTCAGGACAACTATTATGTTAAGGGGAGGGACAGACATGGAAGGGGGGTTTCTCTGGTGGGCAGTGTTCCATTCCTGATGTGGAAGGCGGCTAAGTGGGTGCTCACTTTATTCATTCATCAGACATTTATGTTTTGTTCACAGAACTGGGTGTTGTATTTCACAATAGCAACATTTCCAGTACTTTCCACCCTTCTCCCCAAAGAAAAAGCTCTAAAGAAAAAACAAAACAAAACTTTAAAAACTCAGTGGCCGATAGGCTGAGTCCAGCCCCTGGATAGTTTGGGTTTAGTTTTTACGCAGCTAAAAAAACAAAAAACAAAAAAACTGGAATTAGCTGCCGTCGGAAAGTCAGAAGGTGTCAGGTAAAAATCCGGATTCCAGCTTGTTTTAAAACAGTTGGAAGGTCTGTCCACAGGGGAGCCATTTCTCTTATATTGTCACAATTAGCTGCAGCAGAGTAGCCACTGGCACCTTTAGACAGGGCATCAGCTGTCCAGCTGGCCACAGTTGCCTCCAGTCCTAGGAGGAGAAGCAGGCACCAAACTAACTCACAATAAGTAGTAATTTTATTGTTGGTTGGCCGGTAGGGAGTGGTGAGGACTGTGGCTCACTGGAGAGGGATACCTCCTCTGCTTCCTGGGTCCTGGCCTACTTGACCTCGTGGGTGTCTGCCTCTTCAGCCCTACTGCATCTTGGACTCTGGCCTGGGACATGACATCGCATGGCCTTGACTTATTTTTTTTTTCTTCCCTAGCCTCTGGGGAACCATTCTCGAGACTCTTCTGAGGTGAGTCAGCTGAGTCTCAATACCGACAAGCTTCTCAAAGAATCATCTTTCACCTCACTGCCGCCCAGCCAGCCCCAGGACAACGTGAACGGGCCCAGCCAGCCCTCTGGGGACAGATCCCCCCAAAGCGCCAGCCCCCCGGACGTGGCTCCTGGAGACAAGAATGGCCTGGCAGTGCCAGCACCTCTCCGGAAGTCCCGGCCAGTGTCCATGGATGCCAGAATTCAGGTTTCCGGGGAGAAGCAAGTCGCTGACCAGGGCAGGGACCTCAGTCCGGCAGCCAACAGGTCCCAAAAAGCCAGCCAGAGCCGTCCCAACAGCAGCGCCCTGGAGACCTTGGTTGCCGAGAAGCTGGCCAACGGCAGCCTGGAGCTCCCCACCCAGGCAGCTCCGGGCCCTTCCAAGAGGGACTCGGACTGTGGCAGCCTGTCCACCAACCAGAGCGTGGACTACAGCACCTCCCTCTCAGCCGACCTGTCCCTAAACAGAGAAACAGGCTCTCTGTCCGTCAAGGTAATGCCACCTCTTGTACCGCAGTTTGAGGGCTGTGCTGCTGCCCGGGCTTGGTTTTTGAAAGCGTTTAGCTGGTGGCTGCCTTCCATCTTAAGTGGTTCGTGACGATGGCTTTTCTCGAAAGATCTTTGAGCTCCAGCTCATAGTTTAATCTCCAGAATATCTGGGTTCAGTCTGGGATTTAGTCATGCCAGGCGGTTGGTTCGATTTGTGTAGCCATTTCAGTTGGGTTCGGTTAAAGGCCCGGGTGAAATTCGGGAGAGAAGTCTAGGAATGAAGCTCTCTTATTTTGGGGTCCGCCGTGTGGTGCAGCTGCTGACTGGGAGATTCGGTTATAGGCAGTGGGCTCAAGGCGCTCTGTGGGGTCAGTGGCCTTTCTGGACGTGGGTAACATCGTGAATGGCAGCAGCCACTGTGCTTAAGGCCTCAGCATGGAGGCCAACACCGTGAAGCGCTTTAAAGAAAACGGAGGTTCCATTTCTCAATGTACAGATGAGCAAACAGATGCTTAGGTGGGAAGTGGAGGGCTGGTGAGACCCACGGACTTTGTGCTCTGAACCCCACATGCCGTTCTGCTTTCCCAGTGCAAGGCTGGCCGCCTCCCCAGGGTGAGCTGACCCCTCCCCTGCCTGCTCTGATACATGTCAGGGTGTTCTTGAACTCACTGTTGGCCACTTGACTAAGGCCACACTGAGGATCTCCCCGAAGCAAGGCTGATTTTAGGGACGATACTGTATCATTTGGTTTTTCTCTCCCATTGTTTACTTGGTGGAAACCACACAGTAGAGACTCAAAAATATTTGCTAAATGAAAGGAAGTGGAAGAAGGAAAAGCAGCTGGCCAGCCCAACAATTAGCCTCAGGACCAGAAAGATAGCATGGTTCTAACACGTCACCAGGACAGGCACAGACATACACGGCTCTTCTACACACATAGCATCAGGGCCCATCATCTTCCTTCAGACAGATGTCCTGTCTCTTCTCTAGTTAAAAAAAAAAAAACAACACTAAGAAAAAACAACAACAAAAAAAGGCCAGAGCAGGGTCTCCCCTGCCTGTTCTCAAGGGTGTTGAGAATATTCCTTTGCTGGCTGACTGGCAGTGAGCCGGGGAACGTGGCTGTGCTGATAAAAGTCCATGGGCTGCATCAGCACACCTTGGTGAGATGAAGGGCTTGTTACCTCGGGGGCAGGAGGCCCTGTGATCAGGGTTTCAGGGTGAGGGCCGCAGCCCCAGGCCACTTTTCTTCCCAGCCGCTCTCCATTTCTCACCGCTAGTCTTGGTTGGGCCCTAGGACATGTGACTGGGTACTGTAGGAAGATGAGAGTCAGGTGTGGCTGATGGGAACAGGTGGAAGCTTTGGGGTGGGGGTGGGGGGAGCTGAGCCCTCAGGGAGTAAGGACCGTCCGCTGGTCCTGGCTGAGCAGGAGTGGGGGTTCAGCGCACGCTTTGAGGGTGCAGAGACCTATGGCAGGGTGCCACCCTGGCCTGCCCTCCTTTTTCTGGCTAGAAGGCCCTTGGAAGCCAGTGGAGGTCAGAGGGGGAGATGCCATGATGACTCCAGCCGCAGGCCCATAGGCTCTCAGTTGAATCAGGACACCTCCAGGAGTCCCAGCAGCGTTTTGTGAGTGCTTGCGTCTGAAATGTGTGGTTATTCACAGGAAAAGGTCATGAGTAATTTCATGGGGGCTCGGATGGGCGTGGCCTTCTGTGGAGTTCAGGTCAGCTCAGGTTTGGCTTCCAAAACAGTTATGAACTTCAGT
Organism: Panthera uncia; assembly: GCF_023721935.1. Lineage (NCBI taxonomy): Eukaryota > Metazoa > Chordata > Mammalia > Carnivora > Felidae > Panthera > Panthera uncia. Next base: position 91,849,835 of record NW_026057577.1, read on the forward strand.
TTGCCAGGCTGTTTGGATTTTGGCACTTTGGGTAAAAGATTGTGGTCTACGGTAATAACTGTGAGCTATAAATACCAATGTACTGCCCAGTTGCCATGAGCTGGGCTCGGTTCTGTGTCCCCCACGCATTCTCTCAATGTATTTTGTAACCATCTTGGGCGAGGCAAGTACTGCTGTTCTCTTCCTCTGACAAGTTGAGGAAGCTGAGGCTTGGACAGGACAAGGGACTTGTTCAGAGTCACAGAGCCAGTAGGTGGTAGAGGGAAGATTGGAACCCTGACCATTCTGGTGCTATGTCCTGTATGTGAGTGTGCTGGCAGCCAGGTGTGGGGCCAGCAAGTAGTATCTGAAGGCCAAGATCAGGGGGATCGGGGCAGGGGGGCGGTAAGCCCAGACACTCAGGACCCCAAGTTGAGAAGCTTGAGGCAAAAGGGGGATGATGGACAGCTATGTCCTACCTGGACGTCGAGGCTGTGGGGCCAAGAAGGCTCTGTGCCACACTCCTGTGTCACCCACAGACTCCTCCTAGCTGATCCTGAGCTTTACCTAATGATTTTACCCTGCCCAGGATTCAAGACTGCACAACAAAACTCTCAAGAGGACACGCAAGTTTGTGGTGGATGGTGTAGAGGTGAGCATCACCACCTCCAAGATCATCAG
>NW_026057577.1:91855494-91902861 GCF_023721935.1 Panthera uncia
AGATAATCCCCAGTAGTGGTACATGCCGTGAGGGAAGTAGTGGGTGATAGGACAGTAAGCCCTGGGCTGGCGGAGGCTTCTCTGTATGTGGGAAACAACCTGAGTGGAGTGGCTGGGGGAGCACAGAGGGGCCTGCGAGGCTAAGGCCCAAGCAGTGACTGTTGGGGCTTATTTAGGGAGCTGAGATGACAGGGCTGGAGTGTGGAATGTGAGGGCAGAGGTCACGTGGGCCTGTGGGCCAGGGTGGAGGAGTGTTGATTCTGTCCCAGGCACAGCCAGAATGGAACAGCTGGAGAGTAACTGGCTCTCCTGTCCCTTTTGAAAGATGGCTCTGGCTGCTGTCTGAGTGTGGGCTGTAGAGGGGCAAGGTGGACTTAGGGTGACAGGGAGACCCCGTCCAGGACAGTTGGGTTGTAGGCTTGGGCTGGGGCAGTGACCGAGAAGAGGGAAGAAGTGGTCAGTTCAACATGCATTTTGCAGGCAACAGCACTGAGACTGGTGAGGCGGGGAGAGTGTGAGGCACAGCTGTCTGCTGTGAACCATTTCTGCACTTTGGAGGTGCTCAGGCCCCCTAACAGCCTTCCACGGGGAGACCCTATTCCCCCCATTTTGTAAATGACAAAACAGTGTTTTTTGGCAGGTAAGTACTTGCCCCGGTTCACTCAGGTGCGAAGGTAGAGCTGAGATTCTAACTAGACCCACGTGAAGATTCTACCAGGCTTCCACTGGACTGGAAGCTTCCTGGGGCTGCCAGGGAGAGGCTTAGCTCCCCCTGGAGCTCCCTTGGGGCCAGGCCTTTGCAGGGCAAATTCATGATTAGTTTGGAAAACATTTCTAGAATGTCAGACACATTGATACTTATAAAAAGCACAAGCATTCCAAAGCCAAATGGAAGCGGTTTTGGATGCTCTGGGGTACTTCCCCCTCTAGGGACCACAGAGATGAAATGCTGCCTTTTCATTAGTGGTGTTTCTGCATGAATACACATACACGTGTACACACACACACACACACACACACACACACACACACAGTCGTCCTCATCATGTGGGCTGGGGAAGCTCAGGCAGGGGGTGGGAGGATGGTTGCTTTTGGAGGATGACACCACCTTCCATTTTCACAGTCACCTGGGAGGCAACCTGTCTCCTAAGTGTCAGACCTCACTGGCTGAGTTTCCTTTCCATCATCTCCGGTTTGGGCTTCTGGGTTGACATTCTAGATCCACCATACCCCATCTAGAATGGATGCCCTCTGGCCCTGGCCGGCTGTGTGCTGCTCAGGTTTGAAAGGTGAGACTTCGCAGAGGTTGAGAAGCTTTTCTTATTTGCCTGTCATGGTCCAGAGGGCTGAGTGTTCCGAATATCGAATACCACCCCCCCACCCCCAGCCTTGCTCTGCAGGGGTGCGGAAGGCTCTCATTGTTTCCTGGCTGGCAGTCCCCGCCTCCTTCCCCTCCCCTCTTGTCCCTGTAATACCTGGATTCGAGGATTTCCAGAGGATTGGGTCACACACAGGCTTTTGAACCATGTGATCAGATATTCACTCTCCCAGTTTGAGGCTTCTAGGTCAGAGTTTTTCCTGTTTTTCCCTAAGATTGCCAGTGCCAATGCCCGCCTTCTTAAGAATCAGCCTGTCTCTTGTCCTGCCTTCCCTTGTGAGAACTCAGGTGGGGCAGGGAGGTAATGTTAGAACCTGGCTGCCCACCTTCTTTTGTATGCCTTTGCTCTTTGGTCAGGTGTTCTCTGAGTCAGTTTCTCTGGAGTCAGGATTTCTATTTCTTCATTAACACTCTCAACCCTATCACTGCCCCAAGAGCAGAGGCTCCGATGGAAGCTTCCTTATGTGGCTGTTTTGCCTCTTCTTTCTCATGCTCACTCCAGCAGCTCCCAGTTAGTTTGTTAGTAACAAACTTACCACGTTTTACCTCTTAGTTACCATGTTGGCATTATCTGCGGTAGACATTATCTGCACATTTTACAGATGACAGAACAGGGGCCTAGAGTTTGAGTGACTGACTGAAGGCGCCCAGCAGAAAGTCAGCAGAGCTACGATTCAAACAAGGTCCCTCCTGAGGGGCCACCAGGGCCACCTGATCCATAGTCAGGAGGTCCAAGTTCCTTCTGCATCATTTTCTTTTTTCTTTTATTATTTTTTAAATGTTTATTTATTTTTGAGAGAGAGACAGACCACAAGTGGGAGAGGGCAGAGACAGAGGGAGACACAGAATCTAAAGCAGTATCCAGGCTCTGAGCTGTCAGCACAGAGCCTGACGCAGGGCTCGAACCCACGAACTGTGAGATCATGACCTGAGCCGAAGTCAGAAGCTTAACTGACTGAGCCACTCAGGAGCCCCATCATTTTCTTTTCTGATAACATAAATGATATATACCAGTCTTTAATGGATTTGTCCAGAAACACAATTAACGCTTTGAAGTTTATCCTGCAATTATTTTTTTCTGTGAATAAACACATGTACACATCACCAACAATGTGATATAAAATTAAGGTCTATTATGTGATTTAGGTCAGGTTTTTATTGTATTATATTTTGAATAGGTAATATCATGGTTCAAAATTCAAAAAAACAACAAAAAAGGAGAGGGGTAAACTGTGAAAAATCTCCCTCCCTTTTCTGCCAGCAACCAGTTCCCCTATCTGTGTTAATATTTTTTGTAAAACTTGATTTTTTTCTATGGATGTGTATACAAAATTAACATCATATGGATACCAGATGCATACATTTTAATTTATTTAATTAGACATAGATAATGGACATTTAAGTCATTTCAAATTTTGTGCTATTCTAAATAATTTTGTTATGGATATCCTTATTCAGTTGTGCTGTGCATCTATAAATATTTCTTTAGAATTAGTATCTAGAAATGGAAATACTATGTTAAAAGGCGTGAACTTATTACCAAACTGTCTGCCAGAAATGTACCAATTTATACTTATGAGCAGGTTGTGAAAGTATCAACTTCCCCTATAGTCTAGCCTTTTTAATGAAAACAGAATTTTTAATTTGCATTTCATATCCATATTAGGTAAATTTAAATTTTTTTGTTTTTGTTTTTTGGTTCATGTCTACTTATGTTTTGTGTCCCTTTTTAAATTAAAAAACATTTTTTTAAATGTCTATCCATTTTTGAGAGGGGAGGGCGGGGGGAGGGACAGAGAGAGAGAGAGAGAGAGAGAGAGAGAGAGAGAGGAGACCAGAATCCGAAGCAGGCTCCAGGCTCCGAGCTGTCAGCACAGAGCCTGACACAGGGCTCAAACCCACGAACCACGAGATCATGACCTGAGCCAAAGTTGGGTGTTCAACCGATTGAGCCACCCAGGCGCCCCTTGTGTGCCTTTTTAAAAGTAGGCTGCTCCTGTTTTTCTTATTGATTTGCAAGGACTCTTTATATGTTAAGATTATTAATGTTCTGTCAATAAATGTCAAATTAAGCCTGAGTTCTAGTCCTGCCTCTGCCCCCAGACTTCTGTGATGCCGTTCCACACTCCAGCCTTCAGTGTCTCTGGCTATGAATTATGCGCCCTCTGAGGCGGGCCACTTTCTGACTGACATGTCCGCATCCTTTAACCCTTCAGGCGCCAGGAGCTCCGAGAGCTTCGGCTGCTCCAGAAAGAAGAACACCGGAACCAGACCCAGCTGAGCAGCAAGCATGAGCTGCAGCTGGAGCAGATGCATAAGCGTTTTGAACAAGAAATCAACGTGAGTGTGAGGACAGATGGGTCCCTGGAGGGCTTCTTGCCTCCATGTTTTCTTTAGGGGCAGGAGACAGCCCGGTTCCTTTGGTTTCTTGGTCTCCTGGGCCACTGACTCATAAACACAGGATCTCACGAAGGTCACAGAGCTCCTCTGAGTCACAGAGGAGGACCTCTAGAGGGAGACCGACCTTTGCCGAGCACCACGCAAGAACTCTGCAAGGCAGATGGTCTGGCCTCCCTTTTGTACAGAGGCAGCAGAGACTCCGGTTAAGTGACTCGCCCCGGGTCGTACAGCAGAGAGGTGCAGAGCTGGGATTCGGGCCCCGGGCTGAAGATAAACTCTGGGCTCTCCCCATCTTGCATCCCATCTTCCTCACGGGTATAAAGAGGCTTTGCTCAGTTTCTCCTTCTGCTCCTTCCAGGCCAAGAAGAAGTTCTTTGACACGGAGCTGGAGAACCTGGAACGCCAGCAGAAGCAGCAGGTGGAGAAGATGGAGCAGGACCATGCCGTGCGCCGCCGGGAGGAGGCCAGGCGGATCCGCCTGGAGCAGGATCGGGACTATGCCAAGTTCCAGGAGCAGCTCAAACTGATGAAGAAGGAGGTGAATATGTGCCGGGCGGAGGCCAGGGGCTCTAGGACGCAAGTGATCGAAACCGCAGCTCAGTCCCGCTTCAGCAACAGAGGAGAGGAGACTCTGGGGAGCTCATGTGTCTGAAAAGCTCACGTCCATGTGTCGGGATTCGTGTACTCCAGCTGCGTCACGAGGAGCTACTTCTCTGTCATTTGGGCTCTCCTTTCCTGTGTTGACTTGGCTCCCAGGCAGCTTCCTGTATGTAGTCCCAGCTCAGCAACCCCAGCTGAAAGAGAGTAGGGGAGGAGGAAGGGCTGGCAGCCCAGGGGGATCTGAGATGCTTTCACCAGAGCAGGGGAACAGGTGCCGGGTGGCAAACACAATATGTCTTCTGTGCCCTGCCCTCTCTTCTCCCAAAACAACAGTCCCCTAGTTGGGACCCATGTGGCTCTTCTCTTTTCTCTCCCAGCTGAACAGGTGGGGGGGGGGGGGGTAGGTGACAAAGAGGTAGATGGTCCCGAGACAAGGGGAGGGAGGTGAGTCTCCTAGCCTGCCCTGGGGAAGGGCATCTGGGTCCCAAATAACAGCTCACACCTCCCTCTGTGGAGCCTGGGACATACTTACTGGGCCATTCCCAGTCTTCAGACAAAGACTTCACCCTTCTAAGGGTGGTCCGTGGTGCTGCAGGCTTCAGAGCCCAGCTCCCAGACTGCAGTCTGTGGGGGTGACATTTGTATCCAAGGGGCCTCAGGCAGCTGCAGGGGCTGGGCTGGAGCTGGAGCACAAAACTTAAGCGGGGGCGCCAAAAACCTTGGTAATCAAGACAAATAATATTGTAGCGTAGTGTTTTAACATCAAAATTATTCCAGAAAAGTCATGATGAACAGACTGTTGGCTATTTAAAGTCAGGATTCAACAGGGCCAGGTTTAGGGTAAGGCGGTGAGAATGAGTCCTACAAGTATAGGGTGGATCCTGTCTGTATTTACAATTTTGATATTATGTTCGTGGCGTGAATTTTGATTTTTAAATTTTTATTTATTTTTTAAAAAATCTTTATTTTTGAGAGAGAGTGAGAGCACATGCGCACGCAGGGGAGAGACGATCCGAAGCCGGCTCTGCGTTGACAGTAGATAGCCCGATGCAGGGCTTGAACTCATGAACCGTGAGATCATGATCTGAGCCAAAGTCAGATATTTAACTAACTGAGCCACCCAGGAGCCCCTGAATTTTGATTTTTTTTTTTTTAATGTAGTTTTATCTTCATTACTGAGATTTTTGGTATTCCTTTTTATGCCCGCGGTGAGTGCCTCACTGGCCTTACCCTGGTCCTGGCTCTCTTCTGGGGTACAGTGCTGACACTAAGCATACCCCCCAGCTCCAGGGCAAGTGCAGGGAGCACAGTCTTGGGAGTCAGGTCTGGTTCTGAGTCGTGGCTCTGGATCACTAACTATTGAGCTTTGGGCAAGTGATCTCCTATCAAAATGAGAGCTATTCAGCACCTGTTTTATTGACTGTCTACATGTATGGCCCTGTGCTAGGTGCTGGGGGTACTGAGCAGAATAGATAGGGACTCTACCCTCAAGAAGCTGTTAATTGCCATGGAATCCAGAAGTTTTTGGCCATTTCTGATATTCATTAAAAATTTTATTTTTGAGAGGGAGAGAGAGAACACAAGGGAGGAGGGAGGGGCAGAGGGGGGGTGGAGAGAGAGAGAGAGAGAGCGAGCGAGCGAATGCTAAGTAGGCTCCATGCTCAGTATGGAGTCCAACATGGTGCTTGATCCCATGACCCTGGGATCATGACCTAAGCCAAAACCAAGAGTCAGACGCTTAACCAACTGAGCCATCCAGGCGCCCCTGCTGTGCATTTTCCATTCCAGTCTCTTTCTCCCCAAAACACAAATATTAGACCTTTGGTATTTTCCTGTAAGTCCCTAAACCCTTAGTTTTCATAATTTTTATTAGTCTTCAAATTCACGGGCTCTTCTGCCGCCTCCACTCCTCCCTGGGTCCATCCAGTGCTTTCTGTGTTTACTGTTAGATGCTGTATTGTTTGGTCCTAAGCTTTCTAATTGTCTCTGTTTTAGAGTTTGTATTTCTCTGTGGCAACATTCTCCCTCTCCATTAATCTCAAATATGTTTACCTTTACCTGACAGAGTGTGGTTATAATAGCTGCTTTATAGTTTTTGTCTGATAATTCCAGCGTCTGTGCCATCTTGGAATTGGTATGTGATGATTTTTTTTTCTTTGCAAATGGGTCACATTTCCTGATTCTTTGTACGTAGAGTAATTTTGGATCGTATCATTGACATTTTGAATGTTCTAGTCTGTGGACTCTGGGTCCTGTTACAGTCTGGAGAGTGTTGACATTTTTGTTTTAGCAGGCAGTTGATCTTGTTAGGTTCAGACCACAGGTTCTGTCCTGTCTTCTGTGGGTGGTGGCTCTGATCGTAGTAGAGTTTTCAAAGCCCCTGCTGTACTGCTTTGGGTCTGTCTTGCTCCTGCTCGGCACGGGTGAACTTGAGACATGCGTGGGGTCACGCACAGAATTAGGGTTTCCCTCCTGCTGTCTTCTCTCTGGGATTCTTCCCACACTCTCTGACCCGCACAGGCCCCTCTTCCTGGTTCTCTGGCCAGAAACATGAAGTTTCTTACAGAGTCTTAGTTACCTTTCCCATTGCACTGCTGTGCAAGTCTGAGAGTGGTGCAAAGCCAGGACAGCAAAAGGGGAGAAAAAAAAAAAAAAAAACAAAACTAGGAAACTCGCTCCTGTGCTGGCCCCTCCTACAAGTTTTGACTCTTCTGATAGTCATCTGCTTTTGTTTACTTTCCAGAGTCCTCAGGTAGTTGTTTTTTGTATTTTATCCAGGGTTTTTCATTGTGATCGGCAGGACAGGGAGGCTGTTTTGGCTTACGCTGACCATGCCAGAAGAACTCCCCTGGAATGTTCTTTTGATCAGGACAGTATTTTTCCACCAGCTGCTCCTAAGAGCCTTCCATCAGTGAGTTTGGAGTGGTGTTTCAGGCACCTGTAGAGGTGTGGGTTCCTCAGAACTGTCTGAGGAACTCTGGGTGCCTTGGAGAGAAATGTCATGAATCTCTTCTCCCTCTTCTGTTATAAAAGACAGAAACTGGGGGCACCTGGCTGGCTCATTCAGTAGAGTGTGCAGCTCTTGATCTCAGGGTTGTGAGATAGAACCCCACATTTGGTGTAGAGATTACTTACCAAAAACAAAACAAAACAAAAAAAAAGAAACCCATTTCCAGCTGGCTTGAGAACACTTACTGGCCCTGATCGGGAGGGCAGAAGTATCACCAGGAACCCTTCTTTTTCATGTTTTGGCATTGCTTCCCTGCATCCATCTTTGTCTCTGGCGGGCCCTTCCAGGGTGGCCCACCATGGCCTACATCCTAGTTTAGCAACCCCGGAGGACAGAGATCTGCTTTCCTCAATAGTTCCAGCACACATCCTAAAGCTCTCACTGGCCCAGCAAGGTGTCTGAACCAATCCCTGAGGCCAGGGCATGGAACATGTTGACCGACAGCCTGCATCATATGTGTGCCTGGCCTAGAGCCAGATGGAGGTGGCGGGGGGGGGGGGGGGGGGGGGGGGGGGCGGTAATCAGCACCACCTGAACTTCAGGAACGGAGATGTCACCCTTGAGGGGTGAGAAATATCTTAGATCATTATAAGGGTTTAACAGATTGACAGTTTGTGGGATTAATATTTCTTGGGGGTGGGTGATTAGGAAGAAAATGTCTACAGAGGTTTCTGGGGGCACAGTATGAAGAAAGGTTGACAAAGTCTGCCCTCAAGGAAGGGGAGGTGATGCTCTCAGAAGGCCGCAGGATGTCAAGCAGCAAAAGCAGGACCTCTTCGCTCTGGGGGAGTCTGAAACCCAAGCCAGCAGCAGACAGGAGTAGGCCAGAGAGGACTACCTGTCAGGGGCTTGGTGGAGAGTGGGGTGGGGGGCCAGTGTCTAGAAAGCTGCGCCTCGCCTTTGGCCTCCCTGGCCCAGGAGTTCTGGTGTTGTAGTCTTTCTTTCTAGGAAGTGTGAGGAGGGACGCTGACCCAGCCGCTGTCTTCTGTTTCTGGTACAGGTGAAGAACGAGGTGGAGAGGCTTCCGAGGCAGCAGCGGAAGGAGAGCATGAAGCAGAAAATGGAGGAGCACGCACAGAAGAAGCAGCTTCTCGTGAGTCCTTGCCCTCGGTCAGCGAGTCCCAGGTTGGAGGACCCGAGTGATGACCAGGTTCCTCCTCTGTCTCAAGTCCAGCCTATTTTGTTGGCACCTCCCTCATGCAGACTTCCTTGATTGCTCTAGCTCCAGGTAGAAGTGAGCTCCCTGTCTCTGGACACCCCAGCCCTTTATATCCGTGTCTTAGGATTGTTTGTAGGCCATGTCTCCTTGAATAACCCAGTACATCCACCTGCCCACTTGGCACCTTTTAGAATCTTAAGACAAACCCACGACCTCCCAGACCTGGTCCTGTTCTTGTATTCTGGGGGGGCACTGTCCTTCATCCTGCTGTCAGGCCAGAAACGTTGTTATTTCTGACTGTTCCTTTCCTTCCAACCCTTTATCACCTCCTGAAGCATGGATTTTGTTTTTTTGTTTTTAAGCTCCAAACTGTCTCTGGATCTGCTAACTTTGTCAATATCTCTGTGACTTCATAGCGATTGTCATCTTTTGCCTGGACTACTGCAGTAGCCTCCCAGCTAGTCTCCCTGCTTCCTCTCTTGCTCTCCTGCAATTTTCTCTCCCACCAGCCAGTGTAATCAACATGAACTCCAGATCTCATCATGTCACCCTCCCCCTATAGCCTTGTGTCCTGAAAACCTTCAGGGGCTCCCATTTTGTGTATAAGATAAGACCAGCCTCCTCATGTGCTTACAAGGCCCTGTCTGTCTGGCCCCTGCTAGCCTCTCCCCGCTCCACTCGATCCTCCCAGCCCCAGCCTCACTGGCCTTCTCCTTAGCCCTTGTCGGACCATGTGCTTGTTTTTCTCCCACTGGGGTGTCTGTACATTTTGCTGCCTCTGCCCCCAAATGTATAGAAAATTAGAGTCTACACTTAAAATGCTTTTGTATATTACCCAGTTTAGCATTCATGGCTTATCAGGGTAGGTGCTATTTGTTTTTCCCTTTACAGAGAAAGAAAGCAAGGCTTAGAGAGGTGACTTTGTAGAGTTAATGGTATGGGGCAAGGCTTGAAACTCAGTCTGACTCCAGACTTCATGTTCTCTCCAGGACACCATCATACTTTCCTACAACCTGTCCTTTGGTGCTGTGATCAGAAAAAAAAAATGCAGGGCTGGGGAGGGTGGGGGAGATAGGCCCCGACCCCACACAGGGAGAGCATATTGGACCTTTAAGGGGGCCATTCTCGCAAGGGCATCAAGAGCCTCAAAAATGTACACATTATTGGCCTGGGTTTTTTTGCTTCTAGAGACTAATCCTAAGGATTAATCATCACAGAAGTTCACAAATATTTAGCTACCAGAGTATGAAGACATACTCCCATCTAAAATAGAGACAACTTGGGGCACCCGGGGGGGCTCTGTCAGTTAAGCATCCAACTCTTGATTTTGGCTCAGGTCACGATCTCACAATTCATGAGTTTGAGCACCACATCAGGGTCTGTGTGGCCAGCACAGAGCCTAATTGGGATTCCTCTCTCACTCTCTTCTCTGCCTCTTCCTCTCTCTCTCTCTCTCTCTCTCTCTGCAAATAAATACATAAACATAAAAAAAAAAAATAGAGACAACTTGGAAACAAATGATTAGGTATTGGGTGAATAAGGTTAGGGTATACCTACCTGTGCCATGAAATGTTTTCAGCCATCAAAACTCATTTGATAGAAGATTACATTATCACTAAAGGTATTTTTAATTTTTAAAAATTATACTAAGATAAGGCGTAACGAATTTAGCGCCTTAACCGTTTTTAAGCATACAGTTCAGTAGTATTAGGTACATTCACACTGTTGTGCAAACCATCACCACTGTCCGTGTCCAGAACAGTTTATCTTGCAAAACTGAAACTCTACCCATTAGATAATAACACCCCATGCCCTTCCCCCAGTCCCTGGCAACCACTATTCTACTCTCTGCCTCCACAAATCTGACTTCCTGTAAGTGGGATCATATGGTATTTGTCCTTTTGTGTCTGATTTACTTGACATGTCTTTGAGATTCATCCATGTTGTGGCATATGTGGGAATTTTCAGGGCGGAGTAAGATTCCATTGTGCATATATGCCACATTTTGTTTATCCACTCCTCTGTCTGTAGGCACTTGAGTGTTTCCATCCCGTGGCTGTTGTGAATAATGCTGTTATGAACATGGGTGTACAAATCTCTAAGTCCTTTTAAATAATTTGTGAAATACAGATGCAAACATGTTTGTATAGATACACCAAAACCAGCTGCTGCTCCTGGGTGATAGGATTAGTGGGGATTTCTAGTTTCTGCTTACGTGTTCCCTAAAATTTTTAAATTTTAATTTTTTAAATCTGACTATGGAAAATTAAAAACATAGGCAGAAATAGGTATATTAGGAACCCCCACATACCTGTCACCTGTTACCTGGTCTCAGTAATTAGGAGCTCATGTCTACTCACTCCCCCACCCTTCAGGGTTATTTCGAATCACATCCCACGTATCATATCCTTTCACCTGTCAGTGTCTTAGTATGCATCTGTAAAAGAACCCACAATACTATAAAGTCACCTAAGAATTTAAATATTTATCGGTAACTGCTTCATGACATCCCATTTGCAGTTGAGTCATTAGTTACATTTCCATTTGTCTCATAAATGTTTTTTTTTAATCTGTTGTTTGAATCAGGGTCCATATGAAGCGCATATGCCACAGTTGGTGGACGTGTCTCTAAGTCTCAGGTTTCCCCTGCATATGTTTTCTTTGCCGATCACGACGACTCCTCTGTAGTAAAAGTAGACGTTGAGGTGCTGGAACCGGTGCTAAAGGTCTGTCCTCCTCTCTCCCGCCCAGGACCGGGACTTCCTGGCCAAGCAGAAGGAGGACCTGGAACTGGCGATGAAGAAGATCACTGCGGACAACAGGCGGGAGATCTGTGACAAGGAGCGCGAGTGTCTCACCAGGAAGCAGGAACTCCTTCGAGGTGGCTGCCAGAGAGTGGGCTGTGCTAGGAACTGCTAGGTTCTTCTCCATCCTAAAACCGAACAGCATCCTTCAGGGCGACACATGGGGAAAGCCTCCACTGCAGTCAGGACTGAGGCATAGAGCCGACATTATTTGACCTCTTTCCTGAGGTTGAGGAAGGAAGAAAGCCAGCAAGCCACGTAGAGTGGGTAGAAACTACAGGGTGGTGGGGAAAGTATCGTGCCCCTTATGACGTCCATCACATGTGGAGTGACGGCTGTGCCAGGCTGTGTGCCAGTTTTCATGGCTCTCTCTCCTTGCCTCTTCACCTTAACCTGACAAGTCGTCTTTGTAGACGAGGAAACAAAGGCTTGCGGAGCCACTGTGCTTGGGCCGGGGTTGCTCGGCTAATGCGTGGTAGAATGAGCCTTGAACGTGGATCTCCTCTTGAAGCCGAGTTCCTGACTGCTCTGGTGTGCTGGTGCTCTGACGGGTTTGTGGGCTGGCAAGTCCTTCGAGCCCAAGACCTTCCAGAGACACTAGTGCGGGCCACTCCCGGAGGGAGGAGGGCAGAGGAACTCTAGGGTACAGAGAGAGGGCTTCTGTATCTGGATGGGGTCACTAGCAGGGGAGGTTCTGGGGTAGAGTTCTGAAGGGCAGCAGGGCTTAGGGTCTTTCTTTAGCCCCTTAGGTTTATCTTCTCTATGCCTAGCGGATGTTGGGTGCAGTTTTGTGTGGCGTGCCAAGCAGGTGGGCTCTGAATGGCCAAAATTCTGCTGTTTGAGCTACACTTGAAACAGTTGGATGGGAGAAGTTCAGAGTTTGGCACCCGTGGGCTTCTGAGAGTCGACAGTCCAGCCTGCGGTAAAGATGTAAACAACATAGGGCCGGTGTACAGGTGCCGTCTCTGGCTTACTTACACAGCAGGTGCTGCGGCCAGGGCTGTGATGGCCGGTGCAGGCAAGCCTTGTAAACCCCTCAGTACTTGGTGTGGGGCAGCAAAACGGGGTCCTTGATGTTCTGACATTCTGAAGAGCCACCGCGGTTTCAGGAAAGCCCTCATTTTCTTTTTTGGTCCCATGATGCCAGTAGGAACCACCCTCCTTGTGGGACAGCGCTTCCGACTTTGATAGGAAGCCAAATCACTGTTCTGATGTACTGTGTGGGTAGTTACCAGTTTTCATAGATCAGGAACGCAATGAAATGAAATGAACATTCATGTGGGTTGAGCACCACCCGCTCCGTGTCTTACAGGGCATGAAGTCTTCATCTGACGCCAGCTCCGTGCCTGTGGCTGAGCAGAAGGTCAATTAATAGACTTCCAGTGATAAAATGCCAGATGCTGTGTCTTAATAATAATGTATACATAAGGGATGTACAGTGGCCAAGGAGGGTCTCGTCCATTCTTCAAAGGAGTAAATAGTGACAGGAGGCTGTTCCTGTCTTCTTCATGGGGTTTCGTGAGCCCTTCCCACTGGCCCATTAGGAAGGCAGCAGTGCACTGTGAGCTGAACATAATGGTCTCCCAAGACCATTTCTGCCTCCACGGAATGGTTGCACACGTTTGGTAGAGGTGGAAGTGGAGGCCTGGAGAGGATTTGTTACCCGTCCCAAACCCCAGTGAAAGAGCTGGGTTCTAGTCTCAGTCTCTGGTTTCTCTGGTTCCTCTGGTTCCTGGCTCCATTCGCTTCTCGGTGTACCAGGCTCCTGGGAGCTAACAGCTGATGCAGGAGAGGGCAGGGCAGCGCTCAGTGGCACTCTAGCCATTAGCATCTCACCAGGCCTCATGTCGTCCACAGACCGGGAGGCAGCCCTGTGGGAAATGGAGGAGCATCACCTACAGGAGAGGCACCAGCTGGTGAAGCAGCAGCTCAAAGACCAGTACTTCCTCCAGAGGCATGAGCTGGTGCGCAAGCACGAGAAGGTGAGGTCCCAACTTGGGCGGGGCATGGGGCTGCCACCAGAAGCTCTGGGAGGGCCAAGTGGGGCACCACTTGAGTACCATCTGTGCTCCCAAGAGGAGGCAGGCGTTGGTCATGATAAGGCCCTGGGAGATTCTGTGAGATGTCCTTCCTCCGATGAAAGGGCCAGGAATGGGGGAAGCCCTGCAGGGAAGCAGATGGCAGCTCCCTCACTGACTTAGACACCTTAGTGTGTGCCTTTCACTTTTTTCCTCTTCTCCGTGACCTTTCCATTTCCCCCTAATCTCTCTCTTTCGCATGCATTCCCTTGGAATACTTTTAAGTCTCAACTTAAACACCACCTCTGCCAGGAAGCCTTCCTTACCTCCCTCAGACCAGGCAAGGGCCCCTGCTCTGTGTGGCCAGAGCACTCTTACTTCTATGTAATTGTCTTGATTTGGTCCCCTTAGTGGGAGCAGGGACAAACTGAGATCTGGAAGCACAATTAGTGGATAATTACAATTCCTAATCTAAATGCAATGATGGACAAACAGCTTTGGGCTGTGGCGGCTCTGAATAAGGGTGCTCAGCCTGGCTTGGAAGTCAGGGGAGGCTCCCTGGAGGAGGTGATACCCATGCCAAGTTTTGAAATACAAATAGGTGTTAGGTGAAGGAAAAACTCAAATTTATCATGACTTTTAAAAGTATGAATTGGGGGCGCCTGGGTGGCGCAGTCGGTTAAGCGTCCGACTTCAGCCAGGTCACGATCTCGCGGTCCGTGAGTTCGAGCCCCGCGTCGGGCTCTGGGCTGATGGCTCGGAGCCTGGAGCCTGTTTCCGATTCTGTGTCTCCCTCTCTCTCTGCCCCTCCCCCGTTCATGCTCTGTCTCTCTCTGTCCCAAAAATAAATAAAAAAAAAACGTTGAAAAAAAAAAAATAAAAAAAAAAAAAAAAGTATGAATTGACATCTGCCATCAGTAGTGTACGTCTTGCTTTGAGGTATTAGCTTTAATGACATGCCAACCATTGATTAGATGCAAAGGCATTTAGAAGGTAAAAATCCAAAGCGTTACTAACAAAAAGCAACATTTTCTGTTCTCACTTAAAAAATTAACAGTAGAGGTAAAATGATGCCAGACTTGCTCTGCTGAGCATTCAGGGCCACGTGTGTCCTGGGCTCCCGAGCGGAGGGTGGCAGCCTTTGGCCTCTGATCACACCCCCGGCCCAGAGCACACCTGACCTCAGCCCCGGCTGGCTGTGCCCCCAGGAGCGGGAGCAGATGCAACGCTACAACCAGCGCATGGTGGAGCAGCTGAAGGTGCGGCAGCAGCAGGAGAAAGCACGGCTGCCCAAGATTCAGAGGAGTGAGGGCAAGACGCGCATGGCCATGTACAAGAAGAGCCTCCACATCAATGGCGCAGGCAGCGCCTCTGAGCAGCGCGAGAAGATCAAGCAGGTGGGGGCTCTGTGCGTGTACCGCAGTGGGGACAGATGCCAGTTTGGTGGGGCCGAAATACAGGCTGCAGTACGGGGTCTTGGAAGGGGGGTGTCGGTCACAGCCTGGAAGCCTCACAAGCCCCACGGCGAACGTCCCTCCGGCAGACAGAGGGGGAGGCTTGGTGTTGCTTTCTCATGCACGGTTCCCTTTCACACTGTGGTGCTTCGATCCTGCGGCTTCCTCTGCTGGTAAACCCCTTCTTCTCATCCACCAAGACCCCACTTGCATGTCACCCATTCGTCTTGGGGACATGGCGCTGGTGGCCCTGGGCTCCCGTGATTCCTGTGTGGTAACGCACATTGTCTTAGCACGTGGCACAGCACAACGTTGTGTCCCCACCAGCCTGGGTCTCCGCTCAGGAAGAGAGCATGGCCTGAATGGTGTAGGGCACTAGGGCTGTGCACAAACCAGCCCCTCTGACAGGGCTTTCTGGAATGGGGTGGGGGTAGGGGCCCCCCCCACCCCCCTGCCACCAGCCAGGCCTGTGACCCTCTGAGGCACCCACCCTCCCTCTGTTCCAGTTCTCCCAGCAAGAGGAGAAAAGGCAGAAGTCGGAGCGGCTACAGCAGCAGCAAAAACATGAGAACCAGATGCGGGACATGGTGGCACAGTGTGACAGCAACATGAGCGAGCTGCAGCAGCTGCAGGTACAGGCCTCCCCGCCCCCCTTCTCGCATCGCCTCTCTTCCTGGGACCACAGACTCTACGGTAGGGAAGGACTCTCGTCAGACAAGCCCGGGCTAAAACGGTTCAATCCTGCCGTGTCATGCTGGCCAGATCCATCGTCTTCCAAGCCATAGTTCCTGCATCCGTAAAATGGGGATGGGGTGGGGGTGAGCATTCCTGTTTGGTAGGACTGAGCTGAAAGTGCCGCGCCTGGGGCCTGGCAGCAGCCTGTGCTGGGCTTCTGGTTCATCACTGTGTCTTGGGACAAGGTGTCCAAGTTACTCCAATACCAAAACCGGACATTACAAGTAAGGAAGATGGCAAACAATGCCTCAACGAGATATTATTAGCAAATCGACTTCAACAATGTATAGAAAGAATTATACACCATGACCAAGTAGGCTTTATCCCAGGCTGGCTCAACATTCAAAAATCAGTGCAATCCGCAACATAACAGGCTAAAGAAAAATCACATGATCACAGCAACAGACGCAGAAAAAGCATTTGACAAAACCCAGCACTCATTCACAACAACACTCTCAGTAAAAACAGGAGTAGAGAGGAACTTCCCTAACTTGATAAAACCTACAGCTGATATCATCCTTAACGGTGAGAAGCACAAAGCTTTCCCACTGAGATCAGGGAAGGCTGTCTTAGGTGTTGCCAGCCTCTTGGTGACCCCCTTCCCTCGGGAGATCCTGGCCTCTTCCAGTTTCCTGACTCCTGAGCTTGTCCCTGCCTGAAGGGCGCCACCCCAGGAGCTGGTACTTGGAGCCTCCTTGCAGCCGAGCAAGGCATTGTCATGCCTGAGGGATGGGCAGACTCAAACCCCTGTGACTTCAGGAAATTGCTCAGGCTTTTGCACCCATTTGGCAATTTCTGGAGACGCAAGGAGGCGTGGAGGAAACGTGACAGGCATTGGAGCCTGTCAGGTAGGGACTCTGTCATTTGTCACTGTAAATTTTAGCCAACTCCCTCAGCTTCTGCATCTGCTCACGGGGTGACTGGGAGGATTAACTGAGAGAACCCACAGAAAGTGCCAGGAGCCCAGCTTCTGGCAGGTCAAAGGTATTCCGTGCTGTAGTATTATTTCTAACTAAACAGATTTCTAAACTCTCGGGAGCCTTGAGTTGAAATCCAAAATGAAAATCCCCCCAAGGTGTCCCACTCTTCCAACCCCAAACGATTGAGGTATCTGGAGGGAGACCCTTTCCTCTTGCTTTATAAATGCCTTATAAACCACAAGATTGATTCTCTGTGAGGATCAACAGGGACTTATCACTTTTGCCTTGCGAGAAATTCCAGGTAAATTTTGTGAGGCAGATGACTTACCTCAGAGAATAATAAAGTTGGGAGTGTCTCTGTCAGGTCCATGTCCTCATCTTTACACAAATCTCTCCTGAGGAAATGATACATAATACAGAAAATTACATATATAATTTATATAAATATTTATACATACAGATTATCTGAGCTCTGACTGCCATAACAAAATACCAGTCTGGCAGCTTAAACAACAGTTTCGTTTCTCATAATTTTGGAACCTGGAAATCTAAAATCAGGTTGTCGTTGTGGTTGGGTTCTGGCTCGCGCAGAGCCCTCTTCAGATCCTCTGTCCCCTTCCCTTTCTGCCCCATTCATGCTCTCTCTCAAAAATGAATAAACATTAAAAAAGAAATAAATGTAATTATCTCCTAAAGGTCCCACCTCCAAATACCACCACATTGGGGGTTAGGGCTTCAACATATGAACCTTGGGGGGACACAATTCAGTCCATAGCACAAATGGTTAATACAATGCTATTTAACATAGTGAAAATTAAAAGAAACCTAAGTGACCAAAAATGGAGGAATATTTAAGTAGATTTGATGAATCTATGCTGTGGGATACTCTGTAGGCATTAAAATTTTCATTAAAAACAATGAAAAATGTTAATTCTTTAGAAGTTAATTAATGTTTACATTATAATGTTAAGGGTGGTGGGAAAGCAGGTTTCAGAATTGTATATAGAGGGTGAGCTAAACAACATTTAGGACAGAGGCTGCCAGAAAATCACATTTTTGCAGTGGCTGCCTCTAGTGGTGGGATTAGGACACATTTTTATTTATTATTAATAGTTTTACTGTTTTGTTAAAATGACATATATGTTCATGTTGAAAAATTCAAACAATGCAAAATAGCACAAAGAAGTAAAGTGCAAATTACTGCAGATCCCACTACACAATAAGAACTATTAACATGAATATTCTGAAATGTTCCTCCGAGCATCTCTTGGTATGTATTTATATGCATAGAGTTTCCTATAAATTACAACCAAAGAGAAGAAATAATAATAATTCTGGTGCCGTCACTGGCTACAGCATGAGGTATGTTTCAGCCTTCTGCACCTCTGCCTTCTAAGTTTTCTTACCTGTTCTGCCTGGAATTTGTTCCAGAATGAAAAGTGTCACCTCCTGGTAGAACATGAAACCCAGAAGCTGAAGGCCCTAGATGAGAGCCATAATCAGAACCTGAAGGAATGGCGGGACAAGCTTCGGCCACGCAAAAAGGTAACCACGTCTGGGCTCGTGGGCTCAATAGTAGGCTTTTCTCCATGTTGAGCCACAGGCGTCTGCCTAGGATGTGAATATAGATAAGATACAGATTTACTTTAGGAAGTTGGTTCATATGATTGTGGAGGGCTAGTAAGTCTGAAGTCTGCAGGGCAGGTTGTAGGCTGGAGATCCAGGAAAGAGTTGATGTTGCAGTTTTGAGGCCCACCCGTGTTAGGGAGGGTAATCTGCTTTACTCAAAGTCTACTGAGTTAAATTTTAATCACATCTAAAAATTCCTTCACAGTGACATCTTGATGGGTGTTTGACCAAACAACTGGGTACCGTGTCTTGCCAGGTTGACACATAAAATTAACCATCACAGGGCCTCAGTGTGGTCATTTGTAAAGTGGAGATGTGAATATTGTACCGTGTGATGCAAAAAAGTCATCAGCCTGTAGTACAGACCAAGGACATACTCATTTCCTTCCGCCCCTAAGCTCTCTGAGGAGAGAGCTGCCTTAATTACCCTTGATCACATGTCTTGAAACCCTGAGGTTTGTTCTGCCATCATACATCAGCTCTGCTCGCTTTCACTGTGGTCTGGACAAGAGGCAGCTGCCCACCTCAGCTAAGTAATGGCCTTGGAAGTCCTTGAATTGAGGCTTCCCTAACCTGTGCTAATGGAGCTTTATGGCTGGCAGCTGGCCAGGGTCCTGGACCTTCCTGGCAGCGGGCCCATGTTCGTCATTTTCTGTAATCATGGCCTGTTGGGCCTTTTGATACTCGACACTCAAATCAATAATGCTCCTGCTGACATCGGTTGACTCTGGTATCAGGAAACAAACGTTCACCTGGTTCTCTTACCTGGTGGTTCTATACCCTTGGCACATCCTGAGAGTTTGAAGATGAATGGTCATTTTGCCTCCAGCAACTGCCTCCTATTTCAGGGGCACCTGGGTTTGGGGGAGGTACTGTGGTGTATGTCTGGGGAGCTGGCATTGGATTTTGCCTCTGGGGGCTGCTGTTTCACAGAGTTCTTTGTAGAATTGTCTGTCATTAGCTACCTGGGTTACTGCTGGAACACTTAACCAGAGGTGATAGAAATGTTCTTTCACACTCGTGTTACAGTCAGTAATCTTGAGCTATACAGGGGAAGAGAGATGACTGTACACTGTGGAATATTTTTAGAAAACTTCAGACTTACTTCTTTCAAGTAAGTATAGAATATCTGGTAGCATCCATAAAGTGTTGCTTGGGTCACGACTGACACAGAATGTGGCCTCAGACCAGTCCTCCCTTCGCAACCTTTGCTTTTTAGGACTGTAAAATGTAGATAGAACATTTCTTCCCTTAAAGCATGTGTTAGTAAACTATTGTCCATGGGCAAATCTGGCCTACCATCTGTATTTGTAAATAAAATTTTATTGGAACACAGCCATGCTCATTCATTTACACATTGTCAGTGGCCGAGTTTGAAGTACAACGGCAGTTTGAGTAGTTGTGACAGAGACTTCACAGCCTGCAAAGCTGAAAATATTTATAATCTGGCCCTTTACAGAAAAAAGATTAGACTCCTGCCTTAGGTTATATACATGAATATATATGGTAGGTAGAAGAGAGTAGTGCTTAAGAGCACAGGTTTTGGATGAAGTCCTGGCTCCCCTATTACTAGCTATGAAACGCGGGGCAAGTTACTAAAGCTCTCTGTTCAAAAAGTGGTAGCCGTTATAATTAAATTGTTATTCTTTAGCAGAGGTCACAGACTGATTATCCATGGGCTGAAATTGGTGTACAGGCATTAGGTTTGGCCAACATATAGAAATTTCAAAATTTTTTGGAAGTTGCCAACCTTTAAGTACAGGCATACTTTGTTTTATGGCGCTTCACAGATAATTGCATTTTTTTTTTCTCCCAAGTTTGTGGCAGCCCATGGTGAGTAAATCTACCAGTGTCCTTTTTCCAACAGCATTTGCTCACTCCATGTCTCTGTGTGTCTCTTTTGATAATTCTTGCAATATTTTAAACCTTTTCATTTTGTTATGGTAATCTGTGATCAGTGATCTTTGATGTTACTGTCATAATTGTTTTGTGACCACAAAAGATGGTGAACTGACATCAGGCACAGCAACATTTTCCTAGCTATGTCTTCTAAGGCAAGGGAAGCAAAAGCAAAAATAAACTATTGAGGCTACTCCAAACTCCACAAAGTTTTTTGCATAACGAATGAAGGAAACTGTCAACAAGATGAAAAGGCAACCTACTGAATGGGAAAAAAATGTTTGCAAATGATGTATCCAATAGGGGGTTGATATCCAAAATACATAAGGAACTTAATACCAATAATCTGATTAAAAATGGACAGTTTTCCAAAGACCTATATTTGACCAACCATACATGAAGAGATGCTCAACATCACCAATCCTCAGGGAGCTACAAATCAAAACCACAGATATTACCTTATACCTATCAGAAGGGCTAGGTATCAAAAAGAGCAGAAATTAACAAGTGTTGGCAGGGATGCAGAGGAAAAAGAACTTTTGTGCACTGTTGGTGGGAATGTAAATCTGTGCAGCCACTATGGGAAACAGTATGGAGGGTCCTTAAAAAATTAAAAACAGAGGGGCGCCTGGGTGGCTCAGTCGATTGAGCGTCTGACTTTGACTCAGGTCATGATCTCGCGGTTCGTGGGTTCCAGCCCCACGTCAGGCTCTGTGCTGACAGCTCGGAGCCTGGAGCCTGCTTCCAATCCTGTGTCTCCCTCTCTCTGCCCCTCCCCACTCATGCTCTGTTTCTCTCTCTGTCAAAAATAAATAAACTTTAAAATATATACATATTTTAAAAAATTAGAAGTACCATATGATCCAGTAATTCCACTACTGGATATTTGGAAAACAAAACAAAAACATTAATTTGAAAAGCTATATGCACTCCTGTTTACTGCAGCATTATATATAATGGCCAAGATAGGGAAGTAACCCAAGTGTCCATCACTAGATAGATGACTGCATATATAACACATACACACACACAATGGAGTATTAGTCCTAAAAAAACAAGATTTTGCCATTTTGGACAACATGGATGGATCTAGAGGGTATTATGCTAAGTGAAATAAGCCAGACACAGAAAGACAAGTGCCATATGTTTCATTTATATGTGGAATCTAAACAAAGCAAACAAAAAGCAGGAACAAAACCCATGAATACAGAGAACTGATAGGAGGGGATGGGATAAAAATTACAGCGTTGGGAATATAGTCAACGGTAACAGCATTATATGGTGACAGATGGCAGCTACCCTTGTGAGCCCAGCATAGTGTACAGAGTTGTCACATCACTATCTTGTACACCTCACACTAACGTTGTGTGTCAACTATACTTCAACAGAAACAATAAAAAATGCATTTTATGGGGAAAAAAGATGGTGAACTGTTGTGTATTCTGACTATTCCACTGACTGACCATTCCTCCAGCTCTCTTCCTTTCTGCTCAGGCCTCATTCCATGAGACACGGTATTAGTGAAATTAATGAGGCCAGTGAATAACCCTACAGTGGCCTCGAAGTGGTCAAGTGAGAGGAAGGGTTGCATGTCTCTCGCTTTAAATCAAAAGCTAGACATGATCAAGCTTAGTGAGGAAGGCACGCTGAGACTTGAGATACTGTCCTTTCCCAACAAACAGCTACAGTCGAGTTGTGAATGCAAAGGAGAATTTTTTAATTAAAAGTACTACTTCAATGGATACATGAATGATAAGAAAGCTAAACAGCCTTACTGCTGAAAGGGAGAAGATTTTTATGATCTAGGTAAGATCAAACCAGCCACGAATTCCCTTAAGCTAGGCCTAATCCAGAGCAAGGCCCTAACCTGTCTTCGGTGCTATGAAGGCTGAGGTGAGAAAGCTGCAGAATAAAAGTCTGAAGCTAGTAGAGGTTGGTTCATGAGGCTTAACGAAAGACGCCGTCTCCAGAACGTGAAAGTGCAAGGTGAAGCAGCTAGTGTTGACGTAGAAGCTGCAGCACGTTATCCAGGAGATGCAGCGAAGGGAATTCGTGAAGTTGGCTACACTAGACAACAGATTTCAATATAGATGAAACAGCCTTATGTCAGGAGAAGACTTTAGAGCTGGAGAGGAACAGTCCATGCTGGGCTTTAGAGCTTCAAAGGACAGGCTGATTCTCTCTTGTCAGGGGCTAGTGCGGCTATTGACTTCAAGTGGAAGCCAGTGCTCATTTGCCGTTCTGAAAATCATAGGGCCTTTTAGAATTATGCTCTATCCTGCCTGTGTTGTATAAATGGAACGGCAAAGCCTCGATGATAGCACATCTGTTTACGACATGGTTTACTGAGTATTTCAAACCCGCTGTTGATATCTTCTGCTCATTGGCAGTGTGCCTGGTCACCCAACAGCTCTGATGGAGATGTACAACAAGATTATTATTTTTTTAAAAAAGATGAATGTTGTTTTCATGCTTGGTAACACAATATCTATTCTGCAGCCCGTGGTCAAGGAGTAGTTTTGACTTTCCAGTGTCATTATTTAAGAAATACAATTTCGTGAGGCTATAGCTGCCATAGGTAGTGATTCCTCTCATGGATCTGGGCAAAGTAAGCTAAAAACCTTCTGGAAAGGATTCACCATTCTAGATGCCATTAAGTACATTCGTGATTCATGGAAGAGGTCAAAATATCAACATGAACAGGGCTTTGGAGGAAGTGGGTGACTTTGAGGGGTTCAGGACTTCAGTGGAGACAGTAACTGTGATGTGGTGGAAATGGCAAGAGAGAAGTGGAGCCTGAAGATGTGGTGGGCTTGCTATCGTCTCAGGATAAAACTTGAACAGAAGGAGGAACTGCTGATGATGGATGAGCAAAGAAAACGGTTTCTGGAGGTGACATCTACTCCTGGTGAAGACTGTTGAAATGCCAGGAAAGGATTTAGAATATCTCATGAAGTTAGTTGATAAGGCAGAGGCAGGGTTTGAGAGGACTGACTCAAGTTTTGGAAGAAGTTCTACTGTGGGTAAAATGCTGTCAAACAGCATCACAGGCTACAGAGAAATTGTGAAAGGAAGGGTCCATCAATGTGGCAAACTTCATCATTGTCTTATTTTAAGGAATTGTATGTGAACTATACCTCAGTAGTAAAAATTAAGAAATAACTACATTTACCCTGGTGAGCACAGCATAATGTACAAAACTGTCGTCACTATGTTGCACACCCAAAACATAACATTACATGTCAATAATAAAAAAATTGCCACAGCCACACCGTCAGCAGTCACCTCGTTCAATCAGCAGCCATCAACACTGAGGCAAGACACTCCACGAGCAAAAACGTCATGAACTGCTGAAAGCTCAGATGACGTTTAGCACTTTTTAGCAATAAAGTATGTGCTAATTATGGTACATACATTTTTTTTAGACACGGCTATTGCACACTCAGACCACAGTGTACTATAAACATAACTTTTTATAAACAACTTTCATATGCATTAGGAAATCAGAAAATTCATTCGTGTATCATGATACTTACTTTATTGCAGTAGTCTGGTACCAAACCCACAGTATCTCCGAGGGAATGCCTGTGTAAGGGAATTTTTCATAAGAATCTGGGTTTCCAGTTTCTTTTGTGAATCCAGGAGCTCTGGCCACACTGGGCTCATTGTACCACGTGACAGACATCAGCTGGAGCTGAAAAGAAACCGTCTTCAGACACAGTGTGTGCTCTTCACCTCACCGCAGTCCTCCTCACTCCCTGTTGCCTCACACCCAGCTCTCTTTCTTCATTCAGTTCATCTGGCTGGCTCCCATAGGCACTGGATTTCATAACATATTACAAGAGCTTACACAGTACCACTTTTATCTTGCTTATATATAATGTTTGCTTACCACAAACACTTTTAACACTAATATATCCGGGGGCACCTGGGTGGCTCAGTCAGTTAAACGTCCAACTTCATCTCGGGCCATGATCTCATGGCTCGTGAGTTTGAGCCCCATATTGGGCTCTCTGCTGTCAGCACAGAGCCTGCTTCAGATCCTCTGTCCCCACCTCTCTCTCCACCCCCCCTCCCCTGCTGCTTCTCTCTCTCTCTCTCTCAAAATAAAAATTAAAACTTAAAAAATGTATTTTTTTTAAGATTAAAAAAATGTTTAATGTTTATTCATATTTTAAGAGACAGAGCAGAGCATAAGTGGGGGAGGGGCAGAGAGAGAGGGAGACACAGAATCTGAAACAGGCTCCAGGCTCTGAGCTGTCAGCACAGAGCCTGACGCGGGGCTCAAACTCACAGACCGTGAGATCATGACCTGAGCTGAAGTCGGATGCTCAACCCACTGAGCCACCCAGGCGCCCCTAAAAAACATAATTAAAAAAATGCTAATACATCTGGCAAAGGAGAACTTCAACCAAGACACTAGACACTTGCTCTGAGTTACCAAATGGGCTTTTACAACACAGAGAACCCGTCGTACTGCAGGTTTTCAGAATCACAGTGTCAGGGGATGGTGGGAAGGCACATGATTTTTTGAAGACAACTCCCTAGGTGATTTCTGTGGGGCAGTATCCTCATTAGGAACACAATGTACTTGGACATTCTGGCCCTGTCCTCCCACCTGCCCCCAATCACCCACTGTTAAATCTGTCCATTTTCTACCTTGGGTCTTTCTCCATTCGATTGTTTTCCTGCCAGGAGACTGGCATCTACCGCCCCCCCCCCCAACCCCATTGAGATGGCATTTCACCAAACCGTGGCCCTTGATCCACAACAAAATCCTGCATGGTTGTGACAGAAGGAAGCTAGAGGTGGTACCTGTCTTCTGGGTGATGCACTCTGGGAAAGGAAAGATGGAAGACCGAGTTACCCATGCAGCAAAGGCTTGTTGGGAGGGAAGGGAAATTTCTAGAGGAGGCCACTTTGGTCGGGGTCCTGTGTTTGGGAGATCCATGCCAATGGCATCTGACTGCGCCCTCTCTCTGTCCTAGGCTCTGGAAGAAGATCTGAACCAGAAGAAGCGAGAGCAGGAGATGTTCTTCAAACTGAATGAGGAGACAGAATGCCTGAACCCTACCACCCCAAACAAGGCCACCAAGTTCTTCCCCTATAGCTCTGTGGATGCTTAACAGCCACCTGGGGCTGTGGCTGGCAGGTTGGCGGGCCTCCAAGGCCCTCCCATTCTCTGTGAACAAGTAACTCAGGACCCCCCCCCCCCTTCCCTCTTGCTTCCAGGCCAACTCGCATCTAGCCCCTTGCCTTGTGCTACCCCAGCTATGCCCAACAGACCCACCCCAGTGTTCCTTAATTCTCGCTCACTCATGGAGGGCGAGGTTTTATTATGTGTTGCCTGATCCTAATGTATGTCCCCTCTGAGCCCCACATCCCTTCAAGGTGTCAGTGATTTGGGCTGCTAGTGGGGTCACGGCCCGGGAGGAATGGTGTTCTGCAGCCTTGAGGCCCTCCTGCTTGCCAAAACGTCAGTTTTGCTATCTGTGGGCACAAAGCGCTACCATCAGTCACCATGAGTTTGTCCATATTGTGATTCTTGGTGTGGTGTCAGACAAGAACACGGCTCCTAACAGCCATTTCAGTTCCTAGCAAAGCCCGTCCTGCTGCCAGCTGCTCAGGGGGTGCCCTCATTCTTCCAGTAGCCCCCAATTTGCTTCCCTCTTGAGACAAGGCTGTGTCTACAATAGTGGGCTGGAGGAGAGCCTGAATCATTCATTCTGCTGGCCTTGGGTGTTTCTTGCCATCTTGTGTCCCTCTGCCTGCACACACATACGTACACAAGGCTTGGCGCCGTGGCATTACCCAGGCTTGCCTCTGCTCTGGGCCTCTTGTGCCAGGTGGGTTGAAACATACTCATTGCCTGAGCCTGTGCCACTGAGCATGTTTAGGTGGAGCCATTGGTTTGAAGGGTGCTGGGTACTGGCACAAGATGGTATATAGGCTGAACTGCCGGTCTGTGATTCCCTTTGGCGCCTACACTGGATGCTGTGTTCAGGGATAAATTCCTCACCACACAAGACTTTCACAGCCTAGGCTGTTCCCGTCTCATCCTTGCCCATCCTGTCTGCAGGCTGTTTCCCTCTGCCCCTCCTAGCAGGAGTCTGGCCTCATACTTGAGACAGAGGCTGGTAGTCGCTGGGATTTCTGTTCAGGAAGAAAAAACATCAGGGAGAAATGCAATGCTTCCTGTCCCCAGCAACAGAGCAGATGCAAAGCTGCTTCTTCTCAGATGGAATCCTGGGCCTTCGGGTTATTCAGCTGGCCACCCACAGATTCTGATCCCACAGGCTGCAGGATGTAGATAAAAAGTAATGCTCAAACAGGCATTCAGTTTATCTACAAAGAAAGGTTTTTTCACTTTGATTTCTAACTTGAAACAAATATAAACAAATGGCTTCTATAGGACGATAACCTGCTTTAAATAAACAAAACAGAAAACTGAAGGCGAGTTTGAGGAATCATGGATGACGTGTTAAGTCTGGGTACTGTTTTGTCATGATGGAGTGGCTGACATCCCAGGAGGACTTTTTCCTTCTTCACTCCTACACGTTAAGGTTTGACACTTTGTCCTACAGCAATTCTCTGCAAGTTTCTTGGCACTGGTTGTAACTGGATCTTGGAGAGGGAGGGTTGCCATTCAGTAAGAAGGGACTTAGGGTTCCCAAGGCTTACATATGCAGTGAAGATGCTCTGCGGGCTGTGGGAACGCAGTGGTCCTCTTAAGTTGGTGAACATTTGAGCTTGCCTGCTTCAGTATTTGACCCAGATGCAGCAGTTTTCTGGTCTCACACAGATGAGACCAGTGAAACAATTGTCCCCTTTTATTCTTTTTGTGCACAGGTGCTGGGAAAATGTGACCTAGCAGCAGTGTAATTACAGAACACTGTCCGAGTTCCACCAGCAAATGGTCAGGCAGGGCTGATTTGGGTTTTGTTTACACTATTGCCTGGGGTGTGAGAAGGGGCATTTACATGAAATGACGGTTTCGTGGTTCCGACGAAAGTCTTTGATCATTCCCCTATCTGGCTTCTCATTCACATTTGAATCTTATTCAAGAGTTGCTGCTTTCCTGTTCAGTGCTGCCCAAGTCCTGATGGCTCCCCTCTCCTTTCTGGATGGGGGCCGGTTGGATCCTCCAGCCTCATGATTGAGCCAACACGCATGCCCACCAGTGAGAAGGCCCACGCAGTATTCCGCATGCCCCGTGCTGATGTTTCCTCGGGAAGGGACAGATGGAACTGTTTCTTGTTTTCAGTCCGTTTTTGGCAGAGTAAATATAACTAACTTATATTTTCCCTTTATAAAGGATAGAAGTTATTTTTATGTAGTTTCAAAACTTTATACAAAACTTTTGTAAAATGTTCTCTACAAAGTTTAACTGCAAGAATGTAAATATGCTTCTAATAAAATAGCAAAAGGAGAGAAACCCTATTTGCATTTGTGCTTGTTCTCGGGTGGGGTGGAAACAGCACGGCAGACTTAGCCACGTTTGCCAGGCAAGAAAGGGTTTACCATCTTCTCCGTGCACTGGTGCTTTCCAGGTCACACGGCCAGTCAGACCTTGGGGTGGGTTTCTGTTTTGAAAGGAGTTATATTGGGTGTGTGTTCTCTACAGACATTGAACGACATTCGCATTCAACAATAAACATTTGGCCCCCAGGAGTTTCCAAATACTAACTTACTGAATCCTTTTAACAACCTGTGAGGAAGACATTGTCATTCCCATTTTATAGAGGAGCAAATAGATATGAAGCAAGGGTAAGGTCAGGCTGAACTTTACCACACTGGTAAATGATGCCTATGAAATTCAAATTAGACCTTCTGAGGTGCTGTCTCCACCACACCTCCTCTCCCACTCTCAGCTGCCCATTACACTAAGAGTCATGCACTTAACTATCAGCTGCTGTATTTAAAAGCATTTTTCTGCCATGCTTCTAAAACCCCATTCAGGGGTTCTTAACCTGGGGTCTAAAGACCTCCCCTATCACCAGCAAGGGGTCCGAGGGTAGAATTCAGGGTGTCTTTGTTCCTGGATGGGAAAAGATTTGGTTTTTAGTTTGATTAAGCTCTAACTGAAATTCAGTATTTCCTTTCTGTATGGATGCAGGCAACCAGCTCTGTTAGGACAAGTGGTACCTGAGACTGTGTCAGCAATAGAATTCAGAGATTTCATCTCATGTTACTGCTGTGCAAACACCTCCAAATTTTGTTCATCGCTTTGAAATAACTGTAGTTATTGGACTAATTGTTAGCTCCTGTTATTTAAGATTGAGATATTCAGGGGCGCCTGGGTGGCTCAGTTGGTTAGGCATCCAACTCTTGATTTTGGCTCAGATCATGATCTTACAGTTCATGAGATCAAGCCCCAGGTGGAGCCTGGTTGGGATCCTCTCTCTCCCTCTCTCTGTCCCTCCCCCGCTCAAAATAAACATTAAGAAAAATTGAGGTGTGCATATTACATTACATACACAGATCACATCTATAAGTCAATATATATATATATATTTTTTTTTTTTCTAATATTTTGGTACCTATATTTCATTATGATAGGTTTCACTTGTAATCTATGTGCTTTACATTGTGCATCTGAAAGTATTCTCAGAAGGGATTGCATTCTTGGTGGAATGCCTTCAAATTAAGGACCTCTACTGTGTCTGCAGCCCTGAGCTGACACTGTCCTAGAAACCTGCTGACCAGCAGGTGGTGGTCCACTCTCAGGGTGTCTCATACATCTGTGACTTGGTGTGTTGGGGCAAGTGGTGCAGTGCAAGCAAACAGCAGCTGGCATGCCTCCCATTAAGGGACACAAAAATGACGGGTTCCCAGGAAAAAGGATTCATGAGACTGATGAAGAAGATAATGCATCAAAGGATACATGGAACTTGAGAAATGAGATCGTTCCACATTAACTGAGTCCTCTTATGCACTAAGTGCTTGAGGTGCTGAAATGAGTAAGACATTGACATGGTCTTCAAAATACTTGTCCTGCTGAGGAAACAGATCTGGAGAAAGAGTGTCAGTTCAGGCTGATGGAGCCTTGGAGAATGAGGGAAGAGCTCTCAGAGATGGTGATGCAGAATCTGGGAGGACTAGTTACTATGTGCCAGAACACATTCAGGGACTGGGTTGTGAAGTGGTTTATGAGCCATGAGGCTGGAGAGAACAGGGCCAGACCCATGTACCTGGGCTCAAGCTGACCCTTACCATCCCAAGGGCAGTAAGAAATCTGGGAAAGAGTTTACTCAGGGGAAGTACAGTTGAAATCATGACTGCAGCAACTCAAGAGACCAGCCGAGGACAGAGATTAACATTGATGCTGGTGGGAATGATGGCCCACAAAGGCTGGAGGCTTTAGGAAGGAAAGGACAGACGGTAGACCCCATAAGGGCAGGGAGTAAGACTCTAGCTGATCCCTAAACACCTAGAACCCAGCATGTTGCCACACTGAGTTACTCTGTCTGGGCTCCTCGTGCCATAAAGGATCTGAAAAGGGAGCAGCGGTGGCCTGGGGGCTGTAGACTGGATGTATATCAACCTAGTGTGGTACCAGAGATGTTCACTAGGTCTGACTAACCAATGTGTTGCCAGTTAAAAACAAAACTGAGAGAACATCCACTTCCAGTGATGGCAGACTAGGTAACTCAAACCAGTCCTCTAAAGCTGAGGACAATTAGAAAAGCTGGACGAAAATATTCAACACGTCTACTTGAAGGCGCAAGAAAACTACAAGATAGTGAAGACTTACAAAGCCTGGATTGAAACAAGGACAGAACGGGGCGCCTGGGTGGCTCAGTCGGTTGAGTGTCCGGCTTCAGCTCAGGTCATGATCTCACAGTTCGTGGGTTTGAGCCCCACATCGGGCTCTGTGCTGACAGTTCGGAGCCTGGATCCTGCTTCGGATTCTGTGTCTCCCTCTCTCTCTGCCCTTCCCCCATTCACATGCTGTCTCTGTGTCTCTCAAAAATGAATAAATGTTAAAAAAATTAAAAAAAAAAAAAAAAAGAAAGGAAACAAGGACAGAAGGCCAGAGAGATGATTCTGGTGCTTTACCCTGAGAACATTTGCTGATCCTAGAGAGGGTAGAAATGTGAACCTGACCAGAGTGCCAGGATCTCTGCAAGGAGAATTTGTACATGTAGTCAGTGCACTAGTCGCATCCTGTGTCCCAGTTTTTTTGGGCTGCTACTCCCAGGATGCCTCTTGATTGCCTGGATCTGGGGGCTGAAGTGGGGGGAGGTTGTGTTCCAGGGTCCCATGGGACTATAACAACTGGAGACAGTTCACGGCAGGCTATCACTCCCAGAATATTACTGCACAGACAGTAAATTAAAACACACCCCTAGTTTTTCTGTGAAAGAGGTTCAAATGCTTGTTCTGGAGCTGTGGCCTGAGGGGCAGGCTTTAGGTTTAGCACACATCTAGAGGCCTATGGAGGTGCCTATGTAGGCTGGGGGAATACCACCTTTGTGCTTTCCCTCTGCCTTGCTCCAGCTCTCTAGTATCTCCCAGAAACGAGCATATACACTTCTCTGGAGCCCTGATTTTTGCTAATGTCATCCACGGAACACCTCCAGATCACCTTGTCTGGTGGCCAGCAGGGTTCATGCTTGTGGTCTCACAGTACTGTATATATTTGCATACTCAAAAGCTGCTACCTGAAGGTCTGGCTTCCAATCAGCCTGAATCTAGACGCTGAGATCCCCTACTTTAGGATGGACAGAGCTTGGTACACCCTCAACAATGAGAG
This sequence comes from Panthera uncia, assembly GCF_023721935.1. Taxonomy (NCBI): domain Eukaryota; kingdom Metazoa; phylum Chordata; class Mammalia; order Carnivora; family Felidae; genus Panthera; species Panthera uncia. The sequence continues at coordinate 91,886,257 of NW_026057577.1, forward strand.
CTTTACATTAAAAATAAAATAGGCTGCATGGAAAATCATAAAGGTTCAAGAGCTAGACAAGGCTGAACAATAATATTCATCTCTTATACAAGGCCACTCCTTCAAGACTAGAAGAGGTGGTTGTTTCACTTAATACATAGAAACAAACACAGAGTCAAGCAAAATCAGGAAATAGGAATATGTTCTAAACAAAAGAAAAAGATAAAACCTTAGAAAAGAAGTCTTAATGAAATGTGTAAGTAATTTGCTTGATGAAGAGTTCAAAGTAATGGTCATAAAGATGTTCACCCAATTTGGGAAAAGAAGGATGCTCATGCAACTTGGAAGAAGAATGGATGAGCACAGTGAGAACTTTAACAAATGGATAGAAAATATAAGAAAGTACCAAATAAGCCTCAGAGCTGAAGAATACAATAACTGAACTGAAAAATACACTAGAGGGATTCAACAGCAGACTAGATGAAGCAGAAGATCAGTGAACTCAAACACAGGGCAGTGGAACTCCCCAATCAGAGCAGCAAAAATAAAAAAAAAAAAATTGAAGAGTGAAGACAGCTTAAGGGATTTACAGGACAACATCAAGTGGACTAACATTTCCATTATAGAGGTCGCAGAAAGAAGAAAGGGGCAGAAATTTTACTTGAAGGAAGTAAGGCTGAAAACTTCCCTAAGCTGGAGAAAGAAATGAACACCCAGATCCAAGAAACCCAGAGAATTCCAAAGAGATAAACTCAAAAGACCCCACACCAAGACATATTATAATTAAAATGTCAAAAGTTTAAGCAAGGAGAGAAATCTTAAGAGCAGCAAGAAGAAAACCAACTTGTTATGTACAAAGGAACCTCCATTAGACTCTCAGCAGATTTTTCAGAACCATTGCAGGCCAGAAGGAGTGGCATGATACATTCAAAGTACAGAAAGAAAAAAACCTTCCAACCAAGAATACTCTATTTGGCAGAGTTATCATTCAGAATTGAAGCAGAGAGAGTTTTCCAGGTAAGCAAGGCTAAAGGAATTCATTATCATTAACCTGACCTTAGAAGAAATGCTAAATGTACTCTATACACTGAAAAGAAAGGGTGCCAATTAGTAACAAGAAACCATATGAAAGAATAAATCTTACCAGAAAGGTAAATATACAGTAAAGGTAGTGGATCAATCATTTATAAAGTTAGTATGAAGTTTAAAGAAAAGCAGTAAAATACTACAATAATTAGTCAAGTAATACATAAGATAAGTATAAAATTGTGACAACAAAAACATAAAACAGGCTAGGGGAGAGTAAAAACATAAAGCTTTAAAATGCATTCAAATTTAAGGTGTTATCAACTTAAAATAGAGTGTTATGAATATAGGTTGTTGTATATAAGCCTCCTGGTAACCACAAAGCAAATACCTATAGTAGACACAATAAAGATCATGAGTAAGGAACCTGAGCATACCACTAAAGAAAGTCATCAAGCCACCAAGGAAGAGAGCAAGAGAAGAAAGGAAGAGACAGAAACTACAAAACAACTAGAAAACAATGAACAAAATAACAATAGGTACATACCTATCAATAACTACTTTAAATGTAAAAGGACTAAATTCTTTAATCAAAAGACAGAGTGGCTGAATGGAAAAAAAATAAAACCCATCTACATGATGTCTACAAGAGACTCACTTCACATGTAAAGGACACACACACAGACTAAAAGTAAAGGGATGAAATGTTCCCTTTGATGTTCCACACAAATGTAAACCAAAATAAAGTTGGGGTAGCTATAATTATATTTAAAAAATCCCACTTTGGGGTGCCTGGGTGGCTCAGTCGGTTGAGCATCCAACTTTGGCTCAGGTCATGATCTTGCGGTTCATGAGTTCGAGTCCCGCGTTGGGCTCTGTGCTGACAGCTCAGAGCCTGGAGCCTGCTTCAGATTCTGTGTCTCCCTCTCTTAGCCTCTCCCCACTTGTTCTCTGTCTCTGTCTCTCTCTCAAAAATAAATAAACATTAAAAAAATTAAAAAATAAAACCCACTTTAAAACAAAAACATAATAAGAAACAAGGGCACATTATATAATGATAAAGGACTCAATTCAATAAAAATATATAACTTTTTAAAATATTTATAGACCCAACACAGGAGCACCTAAACATATAAAGGAAATATTAACATACCTAAAGGGAGAAATAGCAACACAATAATAGTAAGGGGTGTTAATATACCACTTACATCAATAGATAGATCACCCGGAGAGAAACTCAATAAGGATAAATCAGCCTTAAATAACATGTTAGACCATACAGATTTAACAGATACATATGGAACATTCCATCCAAAAGCAACAGAATAACATACATGGAATGCTCTACAGAATAGATCATAGTTTAGTCCACAAAACAAGTCAATAAATTAAGGATATTGAAATCATATCAAGCATCTTTTCCAACCACAATTGAATGGAACTAGAAATCAATTACAAGGAGAAAACTGGAAGGGTGCCTGGGTAGCTTAGTCAGTTAAGCATCTGACTTTGGCTCAGGTCATGATCTTGCAGTCCATGACTTCAAGCCCCACATCAGGCTCTAGGCTAACAGCCTGGAGCCTGCTTTATATTCTGTGTCTCCCTCTGTCTCTGCTCCTCCTTTGTTTGTGCTCTCTTGCTCTCTCTCTTTCTCTCAAAATAATAAACATTAAAAAAAAACCCTGGAAAATTCACAACTATGTGGAGATTAAACCACATGCTACTGAACAACCAATGAGTCAAGAGAAATAACAAAAATTTGTTGAGACTAAATAAAATGGAAATACAATATCCCCAAATTTATGAGATACAATAGAAGTAGTTCTAAGAGGGAAGTTTATACTGATAAAGGCCTATATCAAGAAACAAGAAACATTTCAAATAAATGTTTGAACTTGACACCTCAAGGAACTAGAAAAAGAACAAAATCCAAAGTCAGTAGAAGGTAGGATATAACGAAGATCAGAATATAAATAAATGAAATAGAAACTAAAAAGATGGGGGGGGGGGTGCCTGGATGGCTCAGTCATTTGAATTTCTGACTCTTGGTTTCTGCCCAGGTCATGATCTCACAGTTTTGTGGGTTCGAGACCTGTGTCTGGTTCTGTGCCAGCAGTGCAGAGCCTGCTTAGGATTCTCTCTTTCTCCTACCCTGTCTGCCCCTCCCCTGCTCATGCTGTCTCTCACAAAATAAATAAAACTTAAAAAAAAAAACAACAACTAAAAAGACAGTAGAAAAGATAAATGAAACTAACAACTGGTTCTTTGGAAAGATTAAAATGGCACACCATTAACTAGACTTAGTCTCACCAAGAAAAAGACAAGGGTTCAAGTGAAATCGGAAATGAAAAAGGAGACATTACTGATACCACAGTAATACGAACACCAACAAATTGGACAAGCTGGTAGAAAAGAAAAAATTCCTAGAAACACACAGCCTTAGAGGACCGAATCACGAAGAAATAGAAAATCTGAATATACCAATTGCTAGTAAGGTGAGTGATTAGTAATCAAAAACCTCCAAACAACAACAATAAGAACAGCAAAACAAAACAAAACCAAAAAACCTCCCAAGAAATAAAAGTCCAGGACCAGATGGCTTCACTGGTGAATTCTACCATCCTAAGAATTCATACCATTCCTTCTCAAACTCTTCTGAAAAACTCAAGAGGAAAGAAGACTTCCAAACTCATGTTATGAGGCCAGTATGACCCTAATACCCAAACCAGACAAAGATTCCACAATAAAAGAAAATTACAGGCCAGTATCATTGATGAACATAGATGCAAAAATCCACAACAAAACATTAGCAAACCAAATTCAACAATACATGAAAAGGATCATATGCCATGACCAAGTGGGATACGTACTAGGGATGCAAGGATGGTGCAACATCCACAAATCAATCATGATACACAACATTAACAAAGTGAAGGATAAAAGTCATATGATTGTCTGAATAGATGTGGAAGAAGCGTTTGACAAAATTCAACATCCATTCATGATAAAAAAAAGTCTCGACAAAGTGGGCTTGAGGGGACATACCTCAACATAGAAAGGTCATAATATGACAAGCCCACAGCTAATATCACACTTAACAGTGCTTTTAAGATCAGGAATAAGACAAGGATGCCCATTCTTGCCAGTTTTTTTCAACACAATACTGGAAGTCCTAGCCAGAGCAATTAGGCAAGAAAAAAAAAAAAGCATCTAAACTGGAAAGCAAGAAGAAAATGACCACTATTTGGAAATGACATGATACTGAATGTAGAAAACCCTAAAGATGCCACACACACACACACACACACACACACACACACACACACACAAGTGCCTGTTAGACCTAATAAATTAAGGAAAGTTCCAGAATATAAAGTATGCAAAAAAAAGTTTCTACACATTAATAACAGACTATCAGAAAGAGAAATTAAGAACACAAGTCCATTTACAATTGTATGGGGGCGCCTGGGTGGCTCAGTCGGTTAAGTGTCTGACTTCAGCTCAGGTCATGATCTCGCAGTTTGTGAGTTCGAGCCCCGCGTTGGGCTCTGTGCTGACAGCTCAGAGCCTGGAGCCTGCTTCAGATTCTGTGTCTCCCTCTCTCTGCCCCTCCCCCACTCGTGTTGTTTCTCTCTCACTCAAGTAAGTATTAAAATTTAAAAAAAATTGTATGAAAAAGAATAAAATACCTAGGAATAAATTTAACCAAGGAGATAAAACACCCATACACTGAAATCTATGCGATACTGATGAAAGAAAATGAAGAGGGCACAATTAAGTGGAAAGATATTCCATGCTCATGGCTTAGAATATTGTTAAAATGTCCATACTACCTAAAGCAATCTACAGATTTAATATAATCCCTATCAAAATTCTAACATCATTTTTTACAGATATAGAACCAACAACCCTAAAATTTGTACGTAACCATAGAAGACCTTGAATAACAACAGCAATCTTGAGAAAAAAAGAACAAAGCCAGAGGCATCACAATCCTTGACTTCTAACTATATTACAGGGCTAAAATAATCAAAACAGTATGGTGTTGGCATAAAAACAGCCACAAAGATCAATGGAACAGAACAGAGAGCCCACATGTATGGTCAATTAAGTTATGACAAAGGACCCAAGAATATAAAATGGGCAGGACAGTCTCTTCAGTAAATGCTGCTGGGGAAACTGAATAGCCACAAGGATAAAAATGAAAAGTAGATGACTATTGGGGCGCCTGGGTGGCTCAATCGTTTAAGCATCTGACTTCACCTCAGGTCATGATCTCATGCCTTGTGAGTTTGAGCCCCATATCAGGCTCTGTGCTGACAGCTCAGAGCCTGGAGTCTGCTTCAGATTCTGTGCCTCCCTCTCACTCTGCCCCTCCCCTGCTCACACTCTGTCTCTCTCTCAAAAATAAATAAACATTAAAATATTAAAAAAAAGAAAACTAGGTAACTATTTTACATTATATATAAAACTAACTCAAAATGGGTAAAAAAGGCTTGAATGTAAGACCTGAAACCATTAAACTCCTAGAGGAAAACAGGCAGTCAGTTCCTTAACATTGGTCTTGGTGAGGATTTTTTTGGATCTGACACCAAAAGCAAAGGCAACAAAAGTAAAAAAAAAAAAAAAGTAAACAAGCAGAACTATATCAAACTGCAAACCTTTTGCAAATCATATATAATAAGGGCCTAAAAATCCAAAATTTATTTAAAAAACTCATACAACTCAGTAGCAAGAGTCAATCTGATTAAAAAGTGGGCAGAGGACCTCAATAGACAATTTTTTCTTTTTTTCTTTTTTCAAGTTTATTTATTTATTTTTGAGAGAGAGTGAGCAAGCAGGGGACAGGCAGAGAGAGAGGGAGAGACAGAATCCCAAGCAGGCTCCACATTGTCAGTGCAGAGCCCGATGCAGAGCTCGATCCCATGAACAGTGAGATCATGACCTGAGCCAAAATCAACAGTCAGGTGCTTAACCGACTGAGCCACACAGGTGCCCCAGACATTTTTTCAAAGACAGATGGCCAAAAAGTATATGAAAATATGATCAACATCACTAATCATCAGGGAAATGCAAATCAAAACCATGAGATATCACCTCACACCTGTTAGAATGGCTATCATCAAAAGACAAGAAACAGCATGTGTTGATGAGGATGAGGAGAAAAAGGAACCATCACGCACTCTTTGTGGGAATGTAAATTGATGCAGCCACTGTGGAGAACAGTATGGAGGTTCTTCTAAAAATTAAAAATATCATTACCATATGATCCAGCAATTCTACTATGGGTATTTATCCAAGGAAATGAAAACACTAACTTAAAAAGATATGCACTACCATGTTCATTGCAGCATTATTTATAATAATCAATATACGGAAACAACCTGTGTCTATCAATGAATGAATGGATAAAGAATCTGTGGTGTGTGTACACACACGATGAAATACTATTCATTCATAGAAAAGAATAAAATCTTGCTATTTGCAACAAAAGAGATGGACTTTGAGGTCTCTGCATAGATACAGAGATAGATTGGTGGTTGCCAGTGGTGGGGATGAGGGTTTATAGGTGAAATGGGTGAAGGTTTGTATCAAAAGATACAAACTTCCCATCATAAAATAAGTAATGGGGATATAATGTACAGCATGAAGACTATAGTTAATAATACTGTATTGCGTATATGAAAGTTGCAAAAGGAGGGGGGCGCCTGGATGGCTCAGTTGGTTAAGCATCCAACTCTTGATTTTGGCTCAGGTCATGGTCATGGTCTCACGTTTCTTGAGTTCGAGCCCTGTGTCGGACTCTGCACTGACAGTGAAGATTCTATCACCCTCTCTCTCTACCCCTCCCCTGCTTGCTTTCACCCTCTCTCTCAAAATAAATAAACTAAGAAAAAAAAAAGTTGCAAAGGGAGTAGCTCTTAAGAGTCCTTATGACAAGAGATAATTTTTTTCTAACTCTTGTGAAAATCAAATACAAATAAAGACCAGACTTGAAAATTCTCTAGGTAGACAAAACCAGTTGAGTCATACAGGCAAAGCTTAACTTACTAGCTTATTTTTTAAGGCAAGTGAGGCTAACTCGACCTGGGACACTTCTTGCCTATGCCTCTGAAAATGATAAATGAAACTTAAATTGATCCCAAAACTGATATGAGGTAACCACTAACTGATTCCCTTTCATTTAAGAAAATTCAAATACTGTAACCAGTCACTGCCTATATGCCACATAAACTGGTTTATAACGATATACTTGTGAGCCTCATTCTATGTTTTGGTTTGAGAGCCCCTGGCTTGCACACTGCCTTTTTAGTGTAAGCACAATTAATTTTTACTAATAGTACTTTGGGGAGTCATTGGTTTTACGTCTGTTTTTTTTCCCCCCTGAACTTTTGACACAGTACACTGGGCTCACTGATTTCTCACTGACCCTGGAGTTTCAGGGTACATCTCTCTCTCTCTTTTTTAAAAAAAATGTTTATTTATTTGTGAAGGAGAGAGAGAGAGAGAGAGAGTGTGAGCAGGGGAGGGGCAGAGAGAGTGGGAGACACAGAATCCCAAGCAGGCTCCAGGCTGTGAGCTGTCAGCACAGATCCTGATGCGGGACTTGAACTCACTAGGTGTGAGATCATGACCTGAGCTGAAGTCAGACACTTAACTGACTGAGCCACTCGGGCACCCCCAGGGTACATTTCTCTTGATTTGAGCTCCAGTATCTTTGTTCTGGGCTCTCCAACTTCATTGTCACATATGTTTTCTGTTTTTGTTTGTTGAAGCTTCTTGGTAAGTCACCCTCTGTACGTAAGGGAAAAAAAAACAACCATGATTCTCTGGATTTTAGGTCATGGTAGGATTACTAAGGCTCCCATACATTATTTGGGTTAGGGAAACTAAAGGCAAAGATGGGGTCTACCTGGTCTAAAACTCTTTCTGTACGTCCTGTAAAGACTCCTCCCTCTTGTATGTATAACCACTATGGATGACGATCTTGTGTATTTTTGGAAAATGTGTGAACTTTCAGATAATTTGGAATTGTAGTGACCCACTTGGAGGTCATTTCACTTAGATAAATCCAGCTTAAAGAGCACCCTTGAAAAGAGATGACCAAAACTCTCACAGATAATGGAATGCATGCTTTGACTGGTACATAGAAGCTTCTAAAAGATAAGATGACTCCAAAAATAGCTTCTGCGAAAGAATCTTTATAGCATGCAAATAAAAAATGTTTAGTAAAAACTATGGCCATCTAACCAGGCAACCTTAACTTAGTCCCTCTGCCAAACACAATTTGGATCTAAACTATTGAGTTTTGAATTATTGTACCTGAGACATAATAAAAATTTTAAGATGAAAACATAAGATCTATGTGTGTGTCTGTATGTTTATGTCTATCTAGTATGTATATTATGTATATTATATATATGTGGTATTCTAAAAATAGTTCTATTTAGGGGAGCCTGGTGGCTCAGTCGGTTAAGCATCTGACTCTTGATTTTGGCTCAGATCATGATCTCACGTTTCACGGGATCAAGCCCCACGTCAGGCTCTGCGCTGACAGCATAGAGCCTGCTTGGGATTCTCTATCTCCTTTCTCTGCCCCTCCCCCCCATTAATAAATAAACACTTTAAAAAAAAGTCTTAAAAAAAAGAGTTATATTTAATTGGCTAAAAGCAAAAGAAACACTTGTATAAATTAAGTATTCCTAAAACTTTCAGAAATACATAATCTAACCCAAATGTTTTCCAAGTTCACATGATATGGGATAAATTTTTTTTTTAAGATTTTTTTTTTTTAAGTAATCTCTACAACCAATGTGGGGCTCAAACTCACAACCCCAAGATCAAGAGTAGCACGCTCCACTAACTGAGCCAGCCAGAGGTCCCTGGGATAATTTCTGATAAACAGAAAGTAGTTTAAGTTTGTTGGTTTAGTAAATACAGGCATGTATTCAGAATTGTCAACATAAATTAATGCAAACATACAACTTTTTCTACCTGGGTTTACTAGCTCATGCTATATTTATGTTGCAAATTTTATCAACAAGAAAAATAACTTAAAATGATGATTAACTGTTTCATGTCTAAGCATAATTGTTAAAAACAAATAATTTAAATAAATTTAAATAAGATAAAAGTTTACATTAAGTTAAACTATATAATGAATATTCATTGAGTATATGTCATTCTCAAATAAGATAATATACTGAGACATGGATTGCTTAACATGCTTATCTAGTTTTGGCATTTTAATTTTTTTAATGTTTATTTTTATTATTATTTTTTTAATTTTTTAATGTTTATTTTTGAGAGACAGGGAGAGACAGCATGAGCAGGGGAGGGGCAGAGAGAGAGGCAGACACAGAATCGGAAGCAGGCTCCAGGCTCTGAGCTGTCAGCACAGAGCCCAACGTGGGACTTGAACCCACAAACTGAGATCATGACCTGAGCCGAAGTTGGATGCTCAACTGACTGAGCCACCCAGGCACTCCAATGTTTATTTATTTTTGAGAGAGAGAGAGAGAGAGAGAGAGAGTGAGAGAGTGAGACCAGGGGAGGCAGAGAGAGAGGGGGAACAGAGGATCCAAAGTGGGCTCTGGGCTCACAGCAGAGAGTCCGATGTAGGTCATGAGCTCATGAACCTTAAGATACTGACCTGAGCCAAAGTCAGATGCTCAACCGACTGAGCCATCCAGGTGCCCTTGCATTTTAATTTTTACAGAGACAAAAGATATTTGGGTATATTAATAAATGTCTTTGCCACATTGAAAAATTGTACTACAAGGGACTCTTGGGTTGCTCAGTCAGCTAGGCATCCGACTCTTGGTTTTGGCTTGGATCATGATCTCGCAGCTTTGTGGGTTTGAGCCTTTCATCAGGTTCTGTGCTGGCAGCCTGCTTGGGATTCTCTCTCTTCCCCTCTCTGCCCCTCCCCTACTCATGCTGTCTCTGTCTCTCTCAAAATAAATAAGTAAACTTAAAAAAAAAAAAGAAGGGAAAAATTGTACTATGGAAAACATGTCTCTAAAAATTGTGTTTTTATAACTGCATTTATAAGTTTGCTGATCTATGGGATGCTAATATATGAAAGACAGTTCACAATTGTCTGTGCCATAGTTTTCACCGGAAGGTAAGGATTACTAACATTAAAATTTATAATCAATATGTAAAAAAAAAATCTATTTATTAGAGACAGTAAAAGTTAAAGAGATCCAATTTTGTGTACAAAATGTGGGAAGAAAATCAGGTGTGTTTATGTGCAGAATATGCAAAGAAGATAGGATGTTTTTTCATTATGGAAAAAGAGAGTATTGTTGTCTGAACTAAAATGGTTGTTCCAGAATAAGAAAGTAAAAAGAATGGGACAGAGCCTAAATGGATATAGAAAGTTGCAGAAGGTTTGTGGAAAAGAAATTTTATGTCATGAGGTCAAAGCTGAGTAAAACTGAATAGATTTACCATAAGGGTTTTTAAAAATAAGCTTTAATATATAGTGTATTTATATAAAACTGTAATTTGATTTTCTTTCATATGCTAAAAGGACAAAGTTTTCTTAGATTATTGGTCTGCTCTTTTTTTATAAAAATGTTTTTAATGTTTATTTATTTTTGAGAGAGAGAGAGCCAAAGTGTGAGCAGGGGTGGAGCAGAGAGAGAGGGACACACAGGATCGGAAGCAAGCTCCAGGCTCTGAGCTGTCGGCACAGAGCCTGACATGGGCTTGAACTCACAGACCATGAAATCATGACCTGAGCCAAAATCTGATGCTTAACTGACTGAGCCACCCAGGAGCCCTTGGTCTGCTCTTGACAGGATTATGAAAGGGTTTCCTTGACTTTTAAGTAATTTGCTTAGAAAACAAAGATTCTATGTTTTATCAAAATAATTTCCTGTGGTTTATATTGTCTTTATCATGCTTTTGATTACTTTAAAAAACCCTGAGTCTTCGCCATTAAAAGAGATAAGTTTTTTTTACGAATATACAACTTTCTGTATTTGTCTTTGAAATCTTTTGTCACTTTGAATGGACATTAAGTACAGTTTCACAGTGAAACTGTTATCCTATTTGATCAAGTGTTTTAAATCTTTTGGGGTGCCTGGGTGGCTCAGTCAGTTGAGCATCTTACTTGGGCTCAGGTCGTGATCTTGCAGTTCATGAGTTTGAGCCCCACGTCGGGCTCTGTGCTGACAGCTCAGAGCCTGGAGCCTGCTTCAGATTCTGTGTCTCCCTCTCTCTCTGCCTCTCACCTGCTTGCGCTCTCTCTCTCTCAAAAATAAACATTAAAAAAAAAATTTAAATCTTTTGACACTTTTTTAAAAAATTCTAATTTTTTTGTTTTTGAGAGAGAGAGCATGAGTGAGGAGGGAGGGCCAGAGAGGAGGACAGAGGATCTAACGTGGGCTTTGCTGACTGCAGACAGCCGGATGTGGAGCTGGAACTCATGAATCATCAGATCATGACCTGAGCCGAAGTTGGACGCTTAACTGACTGAGCCACCCAGGTGCCCCTTTTGACATTTTTAAGGAACTTCACCAAATCATTTTTTTTTAAAGATTTTATTTTTGAGGTGCCTGGGTGGCTCAGTTGGCTAAATGTTTGGCACTTGATTTCAGCTCAGGTTATGATCTCACAGTTTGTGGGTTCAAGCTCCGTGTTGGGCTCTGTGCTGACAATGAGGAGCCTGCTTAGGACTGTCTCTCTCTCCCTCCCTCTCTGCCCTTCCCTTGCTCACGCTCTCCCTCTAATAAATAAATAAATAAAACTTAAAAAAAAAAAAAAAAAGAAAAAGACTTTTATTTTGAAGTAATCTCTACACTCAGTGTGGGGCTTGAACTCACAACCCCAAGATCCAGAGTCTCATGCTCCACCAACTGAGCCAGCCAGATGCTCCTCACCAAATCAAATTCTCTTTTTTAATTTGAACTAATTTTGGGATTTTCCCGAGGAACCTTTAAAAAAATCTCAAAAGATTTGCGCTCTTTCCGCATAAAAGAGAAATATTAATTTATTTAGGCTTAGTTGATATATTAAGCTGCATGGGAAACATTGCCAAATAAGAAGTTTGCTTAATCTCCTTAGCGAGCCCTGCATTGGGCTCTGTGCTGACAGCTCAAAGCCTGGAGCCTGCTTCCGATTCTGTGTCTCCTTCTCTCTCTGCCCCTCCCCTACTCATGATCTGTCTGTCTCTCTCTCTCTCAAAAATAAACATTAAAATAAATTAAAAAAAATAAAGTACTATATATCACAAAAATAACAATTTGCTTTTCAATTGCATCTTTTTTTTTTTTTTTTTGGTGAACTCTTACCAGATCTTTAACCGAAGCTATTTTTAAGTCTCTTCATTCACAGTCATTTATTGTTTTACTCTTTTTCTCTGGAAGCACTTACAATCAACTACAGGCAAAAATGCTTCATCTTCAAAAAGATTCATGGAAAAGACCCTGACAACTACTCTATAATACAGGTTTCTGATAACATTAAATACTACCACTGACCTAGGTAAGAATTTCTAAACATCTAATGGAAAGGTGATTGATTCACAAAGCTGCTAACCCAAGATGAAGCAAAACAAAATTACAGGTCTCTGAATAAACTGATGAAGATGATTATAAATACAAATTAAAAATGTAAATCAAAAGTACAATGAGGTATCACCTCACCCCTGTCAGAATGGCTAAAACAAAAAACACAAGAAGGGTGCACCTGACTGGCTCACTGGGTAGAGCATGTGACTCTTTTTTTTCTTAATTTTTTTTTTTAATGTTTATTTATTTTTGAGAGAGAGAGAGAGAGAGAGACAGAGCGTGAGCGGTGGAGGAGCAGAGAGAGAGAGGGAGACACAGAAACAGAAGCTGGCTCCAGGCTCTAAGCTGTCAGCACAGAGCCCGATGAAGGGCTTGAACTCACAAACTGCGAGATCATGACCTGAGCTGAAGTCAGATGCTTAATCGACTGAGTCACCCAGGTGCCCCTGTGACTCTTGATCTCAGGGTGGTGAGTTTGAGCTCCAAGTTGGATGTAGAGATTACTTAAATGATTAAATAAATAAAAACTAAACAAACAAACAAAACCCCCCAAAAGAAACCAGTGTTGGTGAGGATATGGAGAAAAAGGAACCCTCTTGCACTAATGGTGGGAATGCAAACTGGTGAAGCCACTGTGGAAAACAGTATGGAGGTTCCTCAAAAAGTTAAAAATAGAACTATTCTATGGTTCAGAAATTGCACCATTGGGTATCTACCCCCAAAGTACAAAAACACGAATTCAAAGATACGTGCACCCTTATGTTTATAGCACCATTATTTACAATACCAAATTATGGAAGCAGCCCAAGTTATATCGATAGATGATGGATAGGGGCGCCTGAGTGGCTCAGTCAGTTAAGCAACCGACTTTGGCTCAGGTCATGATCTCACAGTTCATGAGTTCGAGCCCCATGTCGGGCTCTGTGCTGACTGCTCAGAGCCTGGAGTCTGCTTCAGATTCTGTGCCTCCCTCTCACTCTGCCCCTCCCCAACTCGTGCTCTTTCTCTCTTTCACTCTCTCTCAAAAATAAACATTAAAAAAATAGATGAATGAATAAAGAAGTGGTATAATATATATACAATGGAATATTATTTGGCTAAAAAAAGGATGAAATCTTGCCACTTGCAATGACATGGATAGAGCTAGAGAGTATAATGCTAAGCAAAATAAATCAGACAAAGCCAAATACCGTATGATTTCACTCATATGTGGAATTTAAGAAACAAAACCAGTGAGGGGCTCCTGGGTGGCTAATCGTCTGACTCTTGATCTCAGCTTAGGTCTTGATCTCAGGGTCATGAGTTTAAGCCCAGGACTGGGCTCCCTGCTGGGCGTGAAGCCTACTTAAAAAACAAATTAACGTGGGGCACCGGGGTGGCTCAGTCGGTTGAGCGTCCGACTTCAGCTCAGGTCACGATCTCGCGGTCTGTGAGTTCGAGCCCCGCGTCGGGCTCTGGGCTGATGGCTCAGAGCCTGGAGCCTGCTTCCGGTTCTGTGTCTCCCTCTCTCTGACCCTCCCCCGTTCATGCTCTGTCTCTCTCTCTGTCTCAAAAATAAATAAACTTAAAAAAAAAAAACAAATAAACAAACAAAAGAACACCAGAAATGAGCAAAGGAAAGAAAGCACAGAGACAAACCAAGAAACAGACTCTCTTTTTCTTTTAGGTAAGCTCTATGCCCAACATGGGGCTTGAACTCATGACCCCAAGATCAAGAGTCTTATGGTCTACTGACTAAGCCAGCCAGATGTCCCTTAAGAAACAGACTCTTCACTATAGAGAACTGATGGTTATCAGAGGGGAAGTGGATGGGGGAGTTGGTGAAATAGGTGATGGGGATTGAGGAGGGCACTTGTGATGAGCACTGGGTGGCTTTTTTTTTTTTTTTTTGAGAGAGAGCAAGAGCGAGAGAGAGCATGCGCATGAGCATGCACAAGTGGGGGAAGGGCAGAGGGGGAGAGAGAGAATTTTAAGCAGGCTCCATGACCAGTGAGCAGCCAGACTCGGCACTGGATCCCATGACCATGAGATCATGACCTGAGCCAAAATCAAGAGTCGGAGGCTCAACTGACTGAGCCACCCAGGCACCCTAGAAATTGTTCAATCACTATATTGTACCCCTGAAACTAATATAACACTATAATTTTTAATGACTTCATTAAAACATTGATGGTTAATGTTTTGTTTTCCAGATTTAAAGGATCCCCTTTTCTCTTCTAAGCGATTTACATCTTACAGCAAATTGTTAGAGTATACGTTTGTAAACAAAAGTTGAAACATTACCTTTTCCTCCCTACCTGATCCCTCCAGAATTCAGAAACTCCTATTAAATATTCTTTAAGTTTATTTATTTGTTTTGAGAGAGAGGGGAAGAGCAAGCACGCACATGTGTGTGGTGGGGGGAGGGGCAGAGAGAGAAGGAAAGAGAAAGAATCTCAAGCAGGCTCTGCACTGATCTGTCAGTGTGGACCCAGATGCCGGGCTCGAACTCGAGAACTGTGAGATCATGACCTGAGTTGAAATCAAAAGTTGGGCACTTAACCGACTGCGCCACCCAGGTTATTACATATTCTCATTTTTCAAGACAATGTATGTATTTAAATAAGTTCTATAAGAGTCTGTTCTCCTTATAAAAGGACACAATTAGACAAATCCTTAACTTGGCTCTTAGCCTAAAGAGACTTTAAAGTTCTGGGATTCCTTACTACCAGGAAATTTTAAAGAACTAAGGTTGACTTTATGAAGCCTATGAAACCCCTTGGATATTGCCAAAAGTTTGACAAGAACATCTTATTTGAGAATATGCATAGAATCACTATTCTTACTACACTTTTGTAAATAATCCAAGTTTAATAAGATTAGATTTAATTTTTACAAATTAGTTTCACTGTATGTATCTGTGATAAAAATGGTATAAGTATAAACAAATTATATTTGAATAGAAAACTGTAGTGTACCCATTATCAGATTCTAGTCCTGTTAACTGTCGAAGGTTTTGTTATCTACTTGACTTCAGAGAAATCACAATAGATCTTCATGTCTGCTGCTGTATAGGCCACCACTTAAGAAAATTCAACACCCGATGACATCATCAAAGACAGTCAAACTGCAAACCAGGAAAATCCATGTGCCTGCAACGGTCATCCTCATTTTACCATATAAAAATGCTTCAAACTCAAATCTAGAAATTTTCTCAACTGGCTGTGCTCTAAACTCAAAAAATAAATTTATAATTTGCTTGAGCTACTACCTTTTGTTTTTATTTCCATCTAAATGCCTCCTATTAGATTACCTGATTGCTCATATCACAGAGGCCTACTTAACATGGAAGCTCATTTGTAAAACTGCCTCCTGTACAGTATCACATCCTCATGTTCATGCTGTCCTAAATAATCAGAAGGATATGCGATTGCTAATACGTCTGTTGTGCTTATGTAAGATAACTTCCCCCCCCCCCCAAAAAAAAGTAGATTGAATTAGAAAAGTAAAACCTGAATCTGATCAGAACCCATTTAAGTCGATTAGTTGGTTAAATCTTGGCTTTGGGGAAGCTCGGCTCTGGGTAATTTTTCAATCCTTGTTTATTGTTCTCCTTAGAGTTATCAATCATATTAATCTCTCTAGTGTATTATAGCCTCTCAAGGGCTTTAAATGCTTTTGGGTAGCCATTCATACATCAAAATATATCCATCAGGATTAGATAATTCAAGAAACTCAATGATCTGACCTCCCATATATATATGATGATCTGACTGCTGGCGACAGTGACTAAATGACCCTCCATCCTGAGGACTCAACTACTAGAAACTATAAATGTGTGATTCCTCAGCCTGGATGCATCAATAGTGGTAACCAGGAGTAACATACTAGTTGGCTATACTCAGCTTGCTAGGAGAATGACCAAAAAGTAATTGTTAAAATCAAACACAAATTGGGGCACCTGGGTGGCTTAGTCGGTTGAGCGTCCCACTTCGGCTCAAGTCATGATCTCATGGCTCATGAGTTCAAGCCCTGTGTCAGGCTCTGTGCTGACAGCTCGGAGCCTGGAGCCTGCTTTGGATTCTGTGTCTCCCTCTCT